>NC_037689.1:92631698-92773883 GCF_003255815.1 Theropithecus gelada
CTTCATTTCAACTTTGGTGAATCTGGCAATTATGTGTCTTGGAATTGTTCTCCTCGAGGAGTATCTTTGTGGTGTTCTCTTTATTTCCTGGATTTGAATGTTGGCCTGCCCTACCAGGTTGGGGAAGTTCTCCTGGATGATATCCTGAAGAGTGTTTTCCAACTTGGTTCCATTTTCCCCCTCACTTTCAGGCACCCCAATCAAACGTAGATTTGGTCTTTTTACATAATCCCATACTTCTTGCAGGTTTTGCTCATTTCTTTTTCTTCTTTTTTCTTTTGGTTTCTCTTCTCGCTTCATTTCATTCATTTGATCCTCAATTGCTGATACTCTTTCTTCCAGTTGCTCGAGTCGGTTACTGAAGCTTGTGCATTTGTCACGGATTTCTCGTGTCATGGTTTTCATCTCTGTCATTTCGTTTATGACCTTCTCTGCATTAATTGCTCTAGCCATCAATTCTTCCACTCTTTTTTGAAGATTTTTAGTTTATTTGCGCTGGGTACGTAATTCCTCCTTTAGCTCTGAGAAGTTTGATGGACTGAAGCCTTCTTCTCTCATCTCGTTAATGTTTCTAGAATTTTTCTTAGGATATTTCCTTTGTCACCATCGGATTCAAAGTGATCAGAAAGGTCACTTCTCAGAATCCACAGAAGCAGATCTAACAAACTGTTCCATATAAGATTGGTGAAACTCTGTCAAATGAATTCACACATCACAAAGCAGTTTCTCAGAAAGCTTCTTTCAAGTTTTTATATGAAGACATTTCAATTTTCACCATCGTCCTCAATGCCCTCATGAATATATCATTGCAGATTCTACGAAAATAGTGTTAGCAAACTGCTCAATTGAAAGAATGTTGTAAATCTATGAGATTGATTCACACATAACAAAGCACTTTCCCCAATGGGTTCTCTCCAGTTTTTACCTGAGTGTGTTTCCTTTCTCACCATTCCACACAATGTGTTTGCAATATCCCATTGCAGATTAAACGAAAACAGTTTTAGAAAACTGCTCCATGAGAAGAGCTGTGTAACTGTGTGAGATGAATTCACACATCACTATGCAGTTCCTCAGAAAGCTTCCTTCTAGTTGTTATCTGAGGATATTTCCTTTGTCACCATAGGCTTCAAATGGGTCCAAAACATCACTTCTGAGATTCCATAAAAACAGTGCCAGCAAACTGCTTCATGAAAGAGTAGTGTAACTCTGCCAGATGAATTCACACATCACAAAGCACTTTCTCAGAAATCTTGTTTCCAGTTTTTATCTGAGGATATTTCCTTTGCCACGATAGGTTTCACAGCGATCAGAAATGTCCCTTGTCAGATCCCACAAAAACAGTGCTAGCAAACAGTTCCTTGAAAGCTTTGTGTAACTCTATGAGATGAATTAACACATCACAAAGCAGTTTCTCAGAACGCTTCTTTCTTGTTTTTATCTGAGGATATTTCCTTTGTCACCATAGGCTTCAAAGCGATCCAAAATATCCTTTCTCAGATTCCACAAACTCAGTTCTAGAAAGCTGCTCCATGAAAGAGTAGTGTAACACTGTGAGATGAATTCACACACCACAATGCAGTTTCTCAGAAAGTTCTTTTCGACTTTTATCTGAGGATATTTCCTTTTTCACCATGAACTTCAATGAAATCCCAGTGTTCCTTCTCAGGTTCCACAGAAGCAGTGCTAACAAACTGCTCCATGAACAGAATCATGTAAGTGTGTGAGATGAATTTTATTGGATTATATTTCCTTTCACACTATAGGCTTCAAAGTGATCCAAAATATCCCTTCTCAGATTCCTCAAAAACAATGCTAGCAATCTGTTCCGTGAAAGAGTAGTGTAACTCTGTGACATGAATTCATACATCACAAAGCAGTTTCTCAGAAATCTTGTGTCTAGTTTCTCTGTGAGGATATTTCCTTTGTCACAGTAGGATTCAAAGTGATCAGAAATGTGACTTCTCAGAATCCACAGAATCAGAGCTAATAAACTGCTCCAGATAACAATGGGGTAACTATGAGATGAATTCACATATCACAAAGCAGTTTCTTAGAAAACATCTTTCACGTTTTTATCTGAGTTCATTTTCTTTTTCACCATCGGCCTCAATGCCCTCCCGAATGTCCCATTGCAGATTCCACGATAATAGTGTTAGCAAACTGCTCAATGATAGAGTGATGTAACCTTGTGAGGTGAATTCAAACATCACAGAGAAATTTCTCTGAAGGCTTCTCTCCAGATTTTATTTGAGGATGTTTCCTTTTTCACCATGGGCTTTGATGCAATCTAAAATATCCCTCCCAGATTCCACAGAAGAAGTGCTAATAAACTGCTCCAGGAACAGTTTATTTGAGTTTTATTTGAGGAAATATCCTCAAATTGAACAGTCTGCTAACACTGTTTTCATGGTATCTGCGTTAGGATATTTGGGAGTGCATTAAGCCAGAGGTGAAAAAGTAAATATCCTCAGATAAATAGCGAAAAGAAGCTTTCTCAGAAACCGCCTTGGATGTGTGAGTTCATCTCACAGAATTACAAGATTGTTTTCATGGATCACTTTGTTAGTACTGTTATTGGGGAATCTGAAAAGGGATATTTTGGATCGCATTGAAGCCTATGGTCACAAGGAAATATCCGCAGATTAAAGCTGGAAAGAAGCTTTCTGAGAAAGTTCTTTGTTTTGTGTGAGTTCATCTCACCGTGTAACACCTTTCTTTTCATGGAGCAGTTTGCTAATCCTCATTTCATGGAATCTCCAAAGGGATATTTGAGAGCACTTTGAGGACTAAAGTGAAAAAGGAAATATCCTCAGATAAAAACTAGAAAGAAGCTTTCTGAGAAACTGCTTTGTGATATGTGAATTCGTCACACAGAATTACACCGCTCTCTTCATAGAGCAGTGTGCTAACACGATTTTCATGAAAAATGCAAGAGGATATTTGGGAGTGCATTGTAGCCTATGGTGACAAAGGAAATATCCTCAGATAAAAAACAAAAAGAAGCCTTCTGAGAAACGTCTTTGTGATGTGTGAATAAATCTCCCAGAGTTACAATGTTATTTTCATTGAGCAGTCTGCTAACATTGTTTTCTTGGAATCCGTAAAGGGATATTTCCCAGTGCATTGAAGCTTATGGTGACAAAGGAAATATCCTCAGAGAAAAACTAGAAACAAGGTTTCTAAGAAACTGCTCTCTGATGTGTGAATTCATCTCATAGAATTACACTTTTGTTTCTTGGAGCAGTGTGTTACCACTGTTTTTGGGGAATCTGAGAAGGGATATTTTGGGTCACATTGAAGCCTATGCTGACAAAGGAAGTATCCTCAAATAAAAACTAGAATGAAGCTTTCTGAGAAACTTCTTTGTTATATGTGAATTCATCACACGGAGTTACACCTCTCTCTTCATGAAGCAGTTTGCTAACACTCTTTTCGTGAAATCTGCAAAGTGATATTTGGGAGCACATTGAGGCCTATGGTGAAAAAGGAAAAATTGTCAGATAAAAACTAGAAAGAAGCTTTCTGAGAAACTGCATTGTGATTTGTGAATGCATCTCACAGAGTTACATTTTTCTTTTCAGTGACCAGTTTGCCAACACTGTTTTTTTGGAATCTGCAATGGGTTATTTCTTAGCGCAATGAATCTTATGTTGACAAAGGAAATATCCTCAGATAAAAACCAGAAAGAAGCTTCCTGAGAAACTGCTTTGCTATGGGTTAATTCATCTCACAGAGATACAGCGTTCTTTTCATTGAGAAGTCTGCTAACACTGTTTTCGTGGAATCTGCCTTAGGATATTTGGGAGCGCATGGAAGCCTATGGGGACAAAGGAAATCTCCCCGGATAAAAACTAGAAAGAAGCTTTCTGTCAAACTGCTTTGTGATGTGTGAATTCATCACACAGAGTTACACCAATCTTTTCATACAGCAGTTTCCTAACACTGTTTTTGTGGAAAATACAAGAGGATGTTCAGGAGCGCATTGAAACCTATGGAGACAAAGGAAGTATCCACAGATAAAAACCAAAAAGAAACCTACTGAGAAACTGCTTTGTGATACGTGAATACATCTCACAGAGTTACAATATAATTTTCATTGAGAAGTCTGCTAACACTGATTTCTTGGAATCCATAAAAGGATATTTCTCAGTGCGTTGATGCTTATGGAAAGGAAATATCCTCAGAAAAATCTAGAAAGAAGCTTTCTGAGAAACTTCTTTCTGATGTGTGAATTCATCTCACAGAACTACACTTCTGTTTAGTGGAGCAGTCTGTTACCACTGCTTTTGGGTAATCTCAGAAAGGATATTTTGGATCACATTGGAGCCTACGTTGACAAAGGAAATATCCTCAAATAAAAACTACAAAGAATCTTTCTGAGAAACTCCTCTGTGATGTGTGAATTCATCTCACAGAGTTACACCTTTCTCTTCCTGAAGCAGATTGCTAACACTGTTTTCGTGGAATCTGCAAAGTGATATTTGGGAGCTGATTGAAGCCTATGGTGAAAAAGTAAATATAACCAGATAAAAACTAGAAAGAATCTTTCTGAGAAACTGCATTGTGATGTGTGAACACATCTCACAGAGTTAGACTTTTCTTCTTATTCAGTAGTTTGCTTACATTGTTTTCTTGGAAAATGCAATGGGATATTTCTTAGCACAGTGAAGGTTATGGTGACAAAGGAAATATTCTCAGATAAAGACTAGAAACAAGCTTTTAGAGAAACTGATTTGTGATGGAGTAATTAACCTCACAGAGTTACACCATTGTTTTCATTGAGCAGTCTACTATCACTGTTTTCCTTGTATCTGCGTTAGGATATTTTGGAGCACATTGAAGCCTATGGGGACAAAGAAAACATCCTCAGACAAAAAGTGAAAAGAAGCTTTCTGAGAAACTGCTTTGTGTGTGTGAATTCATCTCACAGAGTTACATGATTATTTTCATGGATCACTTTGTTAGCACTGTTATTGGGAAATCTGAGAAGGGATATTTTGCATCACATTGAAGCCTATGGTGACAAGGAAATATCCTCAGATTGAAACTGGAAAGAAGCTTTCTGAGAAAGTTCTTTGTGATGTGTGAGTTCATCTCACAGTGTAACACCTTTCTTTTCATGGAGCAGTTTGCTAATCCTCATTTCATGGAATCTCCAAAGGGATATTTGAGAGCACTTAGAGGCCAATAGTAAAAAAGAAAATATTCTCACATAAAAATTAGAAAGAAGTTTCCTGAGAAATTTCTTTGTGATGTGTGAATTCATCACAAAGAGTTACACCATTCTTTTCATACAGCAGTATGCTAACACTGTTTTCATGGAAAATGCAAGAGAATATTTGGGAGCACATTGAAGCCTATGGTGACAATGGAAATATCCTCAGATAAAAATCAAAGAGAAGCCTTCTGAGAAACTGCTTTGTGACATGTGAATACAGCTCACAGAGTTACCATGTTATTTTCATTGAGCAGTCTGCTAACCTTGTTTTCTTGGAATCCGTAAAGGGATATATCATAGCACATTGAAGCTTATGCTGACAAAGGAAATATCCTCAAAGAAAAACTAGAAAGAAGGTTTCTGAGAAACTGCTTTCTGATGTGTGAATTCATCTCACAGAGTTACACTTTTGTTTCAGGGAGCAGTCTGTTACCACTGTTTTTGGGGAGTCTGAGAAGGGATATTTTGAATCACATTGAAGCCTACACCGACAAAGGAAATATCCTCAAATAAAAACTAGAAAGAAGCTTATTGAGAAACTTCATTGTAATGTGACAATTCATCTCACAGAGTTGCACCTTTCTCTTCATGAAGATGTTTGCTAACACCGTTTTCTTGGAATCTGCAAAGTGATATTTGGGGGCGTATTGAGGCCTATTGTGAAAAAGGAAATATCCTCAGATAAAAATTGGAAAGAAGCTTTCTGAGAAACTGCATTGAGATGTGTGAATACATCTCACAGAATTACACTTTTCCTTTCATTGAGTAGCTTGCTAACACTGTTTTCTTGGAATCTGCAATGGGATGTTTCTTAGCGCAATGAAGCTTATGGTGAAAAAGGAAATATCCTCAGATAAAAACTAGAAGAAAGCTTTCTGAGAAACTGCATTGTGATGGATTAATTTATCTCACAGAGTGCCACCATTCTTTTCATTGAGCAGTCTGCTAACACTGTTTTCATGGAGTCTGCGTTAGTATATTTGGGAGTGCATTGAAGCCTAGGGGGCAAAGGAAATAGCCTCAGATAAAGAAACAAAAAGTAGCTTTCTGAGAAACTGTTTCATGATGTGTGAATTCATCTCATGGAGATATACGACTCTTTTCATGGATCACATTGATAGCACTGTTGTTGGGGAATCTGAGAAGGGATATTTTGGATCACTTTGAAGTCTATGGTGACAATGAAATATCCTCATATAAAAACTGGAAAGAAGCTTTCTGAGAAACTTCTATGTGATGTGTGAATTCATCACACAGAGATACACATTTCTCTTCATGAAGCAGTTCGGTAACACTGTTTTCATGGAATCTGCAGTGATATTTGGGAGCGTATTGAGGCCTATTGTGAAAAAGGAAATATCCTCAGATAAAAACTGGAAAGAAGTTTTCTGAGAAACTGTATTGTGATGTGTGAATACATCGCACAGAGTTACACTTTTGTTTTCACTGAGCAGTTTGCTAACACTGTTTTCTTGGAATCTGCAATGGAATATTTCTTAGCTCAATGAAGCTTATGGTGACAAAGGAAATATCCTCAGATAAAAACCAGAAAGATGCTTTCTGATAAACTGCATTGTGATAGGTTAATTTGTCTCACAGAGTTACACCATTGTTTTCATTGAGCAGTCTGCTAACACTGTTTTCGTGGAATCTGCGTTAAGATATTTGGGAGTGCATTGAATCCTATGGGGACAAAATAAATATCCTCAGATAAAAATCAACAAGAAGCTTTCTGAGAAACTGCTTTGGATGTGGGAATTCACCTCACAGAGTTACACGATTCTTTTCATGGATCATTTTGTTAGTACTATTGTTGGGGTATGTGAGAAGGATATTTTGGATCACCTTGAAGCCTATGGTGACAAGGAAATATCCTCAGACAAAATCTGGAAAGAAGCTTTCTGAGAAAGTTCTTTGTGATGAGTGAATTTATCTCAGAGTTATAACTTTCTTTTCATTGAGCAGTCAGCTAACACTGGTTTCTGGAAATCCAAAGCAGTTTCTGAGAAAGCTTCTTTTTGGTTTTTATCTGATTATATTTCCTTTGTCCTCATAGGCTTCAAGGCACTCTCAAATATCCTAACGCAGATTCCAGGAAAACAGTGTTAGCAGACTTCTCACTGAAAAGAACGGTGTAACACTGTGAGATGAATTAATCCATCACAAAGCAGTTTCTCAGAAAGCTGCTTTCTAATTTTCACCTGAGGATATTTCCTTTTTCACTACAGGCCTCAAAGTGCTCCCAAATATCCCTTTGCAGATTCCACAAAAACATTTTTAGCAGACTGCTCAATGAAAATAACATTTTTACTCTATGAGATGTATTCACATATCACAAAGCAGTTTCTCATAAGGCTTCTTTTTGATTTTTCTCTGAGGATATTTCCTTTGTCACCATAGTCTTCAATGCGCTCCCAAACATCCTCTTGCATTTTCCATGAAAACAGTGTTAGCAAAATGCTCTATGAAAAGAATGTTGTAACTCTGTGTGATGAATTCACACATCACAAAGCAGTTTCTCAGAAACCTTTCTAGTCTTTATCTGAGGATATTTCCTTTCTCACTATTGGCCTCAAAGTGCTCCCATATATCACTTTGCAGATTCCATGAAAAGAGTTTTAGCAAACTGCTCCATGAAAAGAAGCAGTCAGACGAATTCACACATCATAGAGAACTTTCTCAGAACGATTCTTTCCAGATTTTGTCTGAGGATATTTCCTTCTCATCATCAGCTTCAATGTGATCCAAAATATTCCTTCTCAGATTCCCCAAAAACAGTGGTAACAGACTGTTCCATGAAAAGAAAATGTAACTCTGTGAGATGAACTCACACATCACAAACAAGTTTCTCAGAAAGCTTCTTTCTAGTTTTTATTTCAGGATATTTACTTTGTCTTCATAGGCTTCAATGTGATCTAAATTATCCCTGCTCAGATTCCCCAAAAACCAAAGTAACAGACTGCTCCACGAAAAGAAAGTGTAAATCTGAGGGATGAATTTACACATCAGAAAGTAGTTTCTTAGAAACCTTCTTTCTAGTTTTTCTCTGAGGATATTTCCTTTGTCACCATAAGCTTCAAAGCACTGCAAAATATCCCTTTATGGATTCCAAGAAAGCAGTGTTAGCAAACGGCTCAATGAAAATAACATTGTAACTCTGGGAGATGTATTCACACATCACAAAATACTTTCTCAGAAGGCTTGTTTTTGATTTTTATCTGAGGATATTTTGTTTATCACCATAAGCTTCAATGCGCTACAAAACGTCCTCTTGCATTTCATACGAAAGCAGTGTTAGCAAACTGTTGTATGAAAAGAACAGTGTAATTCTTTGTGATGAATTCACACTTCACAAAGCAGTTCCTCAGAAAGCTTCTTTCTAGTTTTTATCTGAGGCTATTTCCTTTTTCACTATAGGCCTCAAAGTGCTCACAAATATCCCTTTGCAAATTCCACGAACAGAGTGTTAGCAAACTGCTCCATGAAAAGAAAGGTGTAACTCTGTGAGATGAATTAACACATCACAAAGAGCTACCTCATAAAGTTTCTTTCCAGTTTTTATCTGAGGATAATTCCTTGTCACCATAGGCTTCAATGTGATCCAAAATTGTCAGTAAAAGCTGTATTCACAGCTTCCACAAAAACAGTGCTAACAATGTGATCCATGAAAGGAATCGTGTAACTCTGTGAGGTGAATTCACACATCCAAAGCAGTTTCTCAGAAAGCTTCTTTTTGGTTTTTATCTGACAATATTTCCTTTGTCCCCATGGGCGTCAGTGTGCACCCTAATATCCTAATGCAGATTTCACGAAAACAGTGTTAGCAGAATGCTCAATGAGAAGAACAGTGTAACTCTGTGAGATGAATTAACCCATCACAACACAACTTCTCAGAAAGCTTCTTTCCAGTTTTTATCTGGGAATATTTCCTTTGTCACCATAAGCTCCATTGTGCTAAGAAATATCCCATTGCCAATTCCAAGAAAACAGTGTTGGCAAACTGCTCAATGAAAAGAAAAGTGTAACTTTGGAAGACGTATTCACACATCACAATGCAGTTTCTCAGAAAGCTGCTTTGTGGTTTTTATCCGAGGATATTTCCTTTGTCCCCATAGTCTTCAATGCGCTCTCAAATATCCTAATGAAGATTCCACAAAAACAGTGTTAGCAGACTGCTCAATGAAAAGAACGGTGTAACCCTGTGAGATGAATTATTCCATCACGAAGTAGTTTCTCAGAAATCTTCTTTCTAGTTTTTATCTGAGGATATTTCCTTTTTCACCATAGGCCTCAAGGTGCTCGCAAATATTACTTTGCAGATTCCATGAAAACAGTGTTAGCAAACAGCTTCATGAAGAGAAAAGTGTGACTCTGTGAGATGAATTCACACATCCCAAAGAAATTTCTCAGAAACCTTCTTTCTAGTTTTTATTTGAGGATATTTCCTTTGTCAGTGTAGGCTTCAATATGATCCAAAATATCCCTTCTCAGATTCCCCAAAAACAGTAGTAACAGACTGCTCCATTAAATGAAAGTGTAACTCTGTGAGATGAATTCACACATCAAAAAGCAGTTTCTCAAAATCCTTCTTTCTAGTTTTTATCTGAGGATATTTCCTTTGTCATTGTAAGCTTAAATGTGCTGTGAAATATCCCTTACAGATCCCAAGAAAACAGTGTTAGCAGACTGCTCAATGAAAATAACACTGTAACTCTGGGAGATATAGTCACACATCACCAAGCAGGTCCCCAGAAGGGTTCTTTGTGGTTTTTATCTGAGGTTATTTACTTTGTCACCATACTCTTCAATATGCTCCCAATCATCCTCTTGCATTTTCTGTGAAAGAAGCTTTAGCAAACTGCTGTCTGAAAAGAACAGTGTAACTCTGTGTGGTGAATTCAACGTGACAAAGCAGTTTTTCAGAAAGCTTCTTTGAAGTTTTTATCTGAGGATATTTAATTTTTCACCACAGGCCTCAAAGTGCTCCCAAATATCCCTTTGCAGATTCCATGACAGGATTGTTCACAAACTGTTCCACAAAAAGAAAGTAGTAACTCTGTGAAATGAATTCACACATCACAAAGAACTTTCTGAGAAAGTTTCTTTCCAGTTTTTATCTGAGGATAATTCCTTGTCACCATTGGCTTCAATGAGATCCTACGTATCCCTTCTCAGATTCCCCAAAAGGAGTGCTAACCACGTGATCCATGAAAGGAATCTTGTAACTCTATGAGATGAATTCATACATCCAAAGCAGTTTCTGAGAAAGCTTTTTTGTTTTTTTATGTGAGGATATTTCCTTTGTCCCCATAGTCTACAATGGCTCCCAAATATCTTAACGCAGATTTCACGAAAACAGTGTTAGCAGACTGCTCAATGAAAAAAACGGTGTAACTCTGTGAGATGAATTAACCCATCACAAAGCAGTTTCTCAGAAAGCTTCTTTTTGGTTTCTATCTGAGGATATTTTCTTTGTCCACGTAGGCTTCAATGTGATCCGAAATATCCTAATGCAGATTCCATGAAAACAGTGTTAGCAGACTGCTCAATGAAAAGAGTGGTGTAATTATGTGAGATGAATTAACCCATCACAATGCTCTTTCTCATAAAGCTTCTTTCTAATTTTTATCTGAGGATGTTTCCTTTGTCACCATAAGCTTCAATGCACTGTAAAATATCCCTTTATCGATTCCTTGAAACCAGTGTTAGCAGACTGATCAATGAAAATAACATTTTAACTCTGGAAGATTTATTTGCACATCACAAAGCAAGTTCTCAGAAGGCTTCTTTATGGTTTTTATTTGAGGATATTTCCTTTGTCACTATACATTCCAGTGTGCTCCCAAACGTGCTCTTGCATTTTCGATGAAAGCAGTCGTAGTAAACTGCTGCATGAAAAGAATGGTGAAACTCTGTGTGATGAATTGGCACATCACAAAAAAGTTTCTCAGAAAGCTTCTTTTTGTTTTCATCTGAGGATAAATAATTTTTCACTATAGGCCTCAAAGTGCTCCCAAATATCCCTTTGCAGATTCCATGAAAAGAGTGTTAGCAACCTGCTCCATGAAAAGAAAAGTGTACCTCTGTTAGATGCATTCACACATCACAATGCAGTTTCTCAGAAAGCTTCTTTCTATTTTTTATCTCAAGATATTTCCTTTTTCACTATAGGCCTCAAAGTGCTCCCAAACATCCATTTGCAGATTCCACAAAAGCAGTGCAAGCAAACTGCTCCCTGAAAGAGTAGTATAACTCTGTGAGATGAATTCACACATAACAAAGCAGTTTCTCCGAATGCTTTTCTTCAGTTATTACTGGGGATATTTCTTTTTCCACTGTAACACTCAATGCGCTGGGAATATCCCATGGTTGATTCAATGAAAACAGTGTTAGTAATCTGCACCATGAACAGAACCATGTTACATTGTGAGATGAATACACACATCACAAAGCAGTATCTCAGAAAGCTTCTTTCTAGTATTTATCTGAGGATATTTCCTTTTTCACCATAGGTTTCAAAGCGATCAAAAATATCCCCTCTCAGATTCCACAAAAACGGTGCTAGCAAGTTGCTCCAGGAAAGAGTAGTGTAACTCTGTGAGATGAATTCACACATCACAAAGCAGTTTCTCAGAAAGTTTGCTTTCAACTTTATTCTGAGGATATTTCCTTTTTCACCATGGGCTTCAATGCAATCAAGTGTATCCCATCTGAGATTCCATAGAAACAATGCTAACAAACTGCTCCATGAAGAGAATGGTGTAGCTCTGTGAGATGAATTCACACAACACAGAGCAGTATCTCAGAAAGTTTCTTTCTAGTTTTTATCTGAGGAAATTTCCTTTTTCACCATTGGCCTCAATGCCTTCCAGAATGTCCCATTGTGGATTCCACGAGAATAGTGCTAGCAAACTGCTCAATGAAAGAATGATGTAACTCTGTGAGGTGAATTCACGCATCACAAGAAATTTTTCCAAGGCTTCTCTCCAGTTTTAAATTGAGGATACTTAATTTTTCACCATGGGGTTCAATGCAATCTAAATTATCCCTTCTGAGATTAAAGAGAAAAAGTGCTAATAAACTGATCCATGAACAGAATGGTGTAACTCTGTGAGAGGAATTCACACATCACAGCGCAGTTTTCCAGAAAGCTTCTTTCTAGTTTTTATCTGAGAATATTTCCTTTGTCACCATAGACTTCAAAGCAATCCAAAATATTGCTTCTCACATTCCAGAAAAACAGTGCTAGCAGGCCGCTCCATGAAAGAGTAGTGTAACTCTGAGAGATGAATTCACACATCACAGAGCAGTTTCTCAGAAAACATCTTTCTAGTTTTTTTCTGAGGATATTTCCTTTGTCATGATAAGATTCAAAGTCAAAGTGATCACAAGTGTCACTTCTCAGAATACACAGAAGCAGAGCTAACAAACTGCCCTAGATGACATTGGTGTAACTCTGTGAGATGAATTCACACATCATGAAGCAGTTTCTCAGAAAGCTTCTTTCACGTTTTTATCTGAGGACATTTCCTTTTACACCATTGGCCTCAATGCCTTCCCAAATGTCCCATTACAGATTCCACGAGAATAGTGTTAGCAAACTGTTCAATGAAAGAATGATGTAACACTGTGGGTGAATTCACACATCACAAGAAATTTTTTCAAGATTTCTCTCCAGTTTTTAATTGAGAATACTTCCTTTTCCACCATGGGCTTCAATGTAATCTATGTTATCCCTTCTTAGAATCCACAGAAAAAGTGCTAATAAACTGCTCCATGAACAGAATGATGTAACTCTGTGAGATGAATTCACACATCACTGAGCAGTTTCTCAGAAAGCTTCTTTCTATTTTTTATCTGAGGATATTTCCTTTTTCACTATAGGCCTCAAAGTGCTGCCAGATATCCCTTTGCAGATTCCACAAAAGCAGTGCAAGCAAACTGCTCCCTGAAAGAGTAGTATAACTCTGTGAGATGAATTCACACATCACAAAGCAGTTTCTCCGAACACTTTTCTTCAGTTCTTACTGGGGATATTTCCTTTTCCACTGTAACACTCAATGCACTGGGAATATCCCATCACCGATTCAATGAAAACAGTGTTAGTAATCTGCACCATGAAAAGAACGGTGTTACATTGTGAGATGAATACACACATCACAAAGCAGTATCTCAGAAAATTCCTTTCTAGTATTTATCTGAGGATATTTCCTTTGTCACAATAGGATTCAAAAACGATCAAAAATGTCACTTCTCGGAATCCACAGAAGCAAATCTAACAAACAGTTCCATATAAGATTGGAGTACCTCTGTGAGATTAATTCACACATCACAAAGCAGTTTCTTAGAAAGCTTCTTTCACGTTTTTGTCTGAGGACATTTCCTCTCTCACCTTCGGCCTCAATGCCCTCCCAAATATCCCACTGCAGATTCCACCAAAATAGTGTTAGCAAATAGCTCAATGAAAGAATGGTGTGACTGTGAGATGAATTCACACGTCACAAAGCAGTTTCTCCAAACATTTCTCTCCAGTTCTTATCTGATGATGTTTCCTTTTTCATCATAACACTCAATGCACTCAGAATATCTCATTGCCAATTCAACAAAAACAGTGTTCGTAATCTGCTCCATGAAAAGAACGGTGTTACATTGTGAGATGATTATGCACATCACAAAGCAGTTTCTCAGAAAGCTTCTTTCTAGTCTTTATGTGAGGATATTTCTTTTGTCACTATAGACTTCAAAGAGATCCAAAATATTCCTTCTCAGATTCCACAAAATCAGTGCTAGCAGCTGCTCCATGAAAGAGTAGAGTAACTCTGTGATGTGAATTTTCACATCACAAAGCAGTTTCTCAGAAAACCTCTTTTCAACTTTTCCCTGAGGATATTTCCTTTTTCACCATGGACTTCACTGCAATCCAAAGTATCCTTTCTCAGATTCCATAAAAGCAGTGTTAACAAACTGCTCTATGAACAGAATGGTGTAGCTCTGTGAGATGAATTCACACATCACAGAACAGTATCTCAGAAAGCTTCTTTCTAGTTTTTATCTGACGATGTTTCCTTTGTCACAATAGGCTTCAAAGCGATACAAAATACTCCTTCTCAGATTACACAAAAACAGTGTTAGCATACTGCTCCCTGAAAGAGTAGTGTAACTTCGTGAGATGAATTCAAATATCACAAAGCGGTTTCTCAGAAAGTTTCTTTCTTGTTTTTATCTGAAGATACTTCCTTTTTCAGCATGGGCTTCATTGTAATCCTATGTATCCCTTCTCAGATTCCACAGAATCAGTGTTAACAAACTGCTCCTTGAACAGAATGGTGTAAATCTGTGAGATGAATTCACACATCACAGAGCAGTTTCTCAGAAAGCTTCTTTTTAGTTTTTATCTCAGGATATTTCCTTTGTCTCCACAGGCTTCAAAGCGATCCAAACTATCCCTTCTCCTATTCCACAAAAACAGTGCTAGCAAGCTGCTCCATGAAAGAGTGATGAAACTCGGAGAGATGAATTCACACATCACAGAGCAGTTTCTCAGAAAGGTTCTTTCTAGTTTTTCTCTGAGGCTATTTCCTCTGTCACAATAGGATTCAAAGTGATCAGTAATGTCACTTCTCAGAATCCACAGAAGCAGAGCTAACAAACTGCTCCAGATGACTTCGGTGTAACTCTGTGAGATGAATTCACACATCACAAAGCAGTTTCTCAGAAAGCTTCTTTCTAGCTTTTATCTGAAAATATTTCCTTTTTCACTAGAGGCCTCAAAGTTCTCCCAAATATACCTTTGCAGATTCCATGAAAAGAGTATTAACAAACTGCTCCATGAAAAGAAAGGGGCAATTTTGTGAGATGAATTCACACATCACAAAGAACTTTCTCAGAAAACTTCTTCCCAGTTTTTATCTGAGGATATTTCCTTGTAACCATAGGCTTCAAAGGGATCCAAATTATCCCTTCTCAGATTCTCCAAAAAGAGTGCTAACAAAGTGATCCATGAAAAAATCGTGTAACTCTGTGAGATGAATTTACACATTCAAAGCAGTTTCTCAGAAAGCTTATTTTGTTTCTTATCTGATAATATTTCCTTTGTCCCCATAGGTTTCAAAGCGCTCCCAAATATCCTAATGCAAATTCCAGGAAAACAGTGTTAGCGACTGATCAATGAAAAGAACGGTGTAACTCTGGGAGATGAATTAACCCATCACAAAGCAGTTTCTTAGAAAGCATCTTTCTAGTTTTTATCTGAGGATATTTCCTTTGTCACCATAAGCTTCATTGCGTGAAGAAATATCCCTTTGCAGATTCCAAGAAAACAGTGTTAACAAACTGCTCAATGAAAGAAAAAGTGTAACTCTGTGAGATGTATTATCACCTCACAATGCAGTTTCTCAGAAAGCTTCTTTCTAGTCTTTATCTGAGGATATTTCCTTTTTCACCATAGGCCTCAATGCACTCCCAAATGTCACTTGGTAAATTCCACGAAAACAGTGTTAGAAAACTGCTTCATGAAGAGAAAGGTGTAACTCTGTGAGATGAATACACACAACACAAAGAAGTTTCTCAGAAAGCTTCTTTCTAGTTTTTATCTGAGGATATTTCCTTTTTCACTATAGGCCTCAAAGTGCTCCCAAATATCCCGTTGCAGATTCCACGAAAAGAGTGTTAGCAATCTGTTCCGTGAAAAGAAAGGTGTAACTCCATGAGATGAATTCACCCATCACAAAGCACTTTCTCAGAAAGCTTCTATCTAGTTTTTATCTGAGGATATTTCCTTGTCACCACAGGCTTCAATGTGATCCAAAATATCCCTTCTCAGAGTCCCTAAGAAGAGTGCTAACAATGTGATCCCTGAAAAGAATCATGTAACTCTGTGAGATGAATTCACACATCCAAATCAGTTTCTCAGAAAGCTTATTTTTGCTATTTATCTGAGGATAATTTCTTTGTCACCGTAGGCTTCAATGCACTACCAAACATCCTCTTGCATTTTTCACAAAAACAGTGTTAGCAAGCTGCTCAATGAAAAGAAAAAGGTAACTCTGTGAGATGCATTCACACATCACAATGCAGTTTCTCAGAAAGCTTCTTTCCAGTTTTTATCTGAGGATGTTTCCTTTTTCACCGTAGGCCACAATGGGCTCCCAAATATCACCTTACAGATTCTATGAAAACAGTGTTACCAAACTGCTTCATGAAGAGAAATGTGTAACTCTGTGAGATGAATTATCACATCATAAAGAAGTGTTTCAGAAAGCTTCCTTCTAATTTTTATTTGAGCATATTTCCTTTGTCAGTGTTGGCAATCCAAGCTATCCCTTATCAGATTCCCCAAAAACAGTGGTAACACACTGCTCCATCAAAGGAAAGTGTTACTGTGTGAGATAAATTCACACATCAGAAAACAGTTTCTCAGAAACCTTCCTTCTAGTTTTTCTCTGAGGATATTTCCTTTGTCACCATAAGCTTCAATGCACCGTGAAATATCCTTTTATGAATTCCAAGAAAACAGTGTTAGCAGACTGCACAATGAAAATAACATTATAACTCTGGGAGATGTATTCACACATCACAAAGTAGTTTCTCAGAAGTCTTCTTCTTTTGGTTTTTATATGAGGATATTTCCTTTGTCACCATAGGCTTCAAGGTGCTCCCAACCATCCTAATGCATTTTCCACGAAAGCAGTGTTAGCAAACTACTGTATGTAAAGAACAGTGTAACTCTATGTGATGAATTTACAGATCACAAAGCAGTTTCTCAGAAAGCTTCTGTCTAGTTTTTATCTGAGGATATTTCCTTTTTCACTAGAGGCCTCAAAGTGCTCTCAAATATCCTTTTGAAGATTCCATGAGAAGAGTGTTAGCAAACTGCTCCATGAAAAGAAATGTGTAACTCTGTGAGATGAATTCACACCTCATGAAGAACTTTCTCAGAAAGCTTCTTTCCAGTTTTTATCTGGGGTTATTTCCTAGTCACCACAGGCTTCAATGTGATCCAAAATATCCCTTCACAGATTCCCCAGAAATACTGCTATCAAAGTGATCCTTGAAAAGAATTGTGTAAATCTGTAAGATGAATTCACACATCCAAAGCAGTTTCTCAGAAAACTTCTTTTCGCTATTTATCTGAGGATATTTCTGTTGTCACCATAGGCTTAAATGCGATCCAAAATATCCCATCTCAGATTCCCCAAAGACTGTGCTAACAACGTGATCCATGAAAAGAATCCTGTAACTCTGTGAGATGAATTCACACATCCAAAGCAGTTTCTCAGAAAGCTTCCTTTTGGTTTTTATCTGAGAATATTTCCTTTGTCTACATAGGCTTTAATGCACTCCCAAATATCCTAATGCAGATTCCATGAAAACAGTGTTAGCAGACTGCTCAATGAAAAGAACGGTGTAACTCTGTGAGATTAGTTAACCCATCACAAAGCAGTTTCTCAGAAAACTTCTTTCTACTTTTTATCTGATGATATTTCCTTTGTCACCATAGGCTTCAAAGCAATCGAAAAAACCCCTTCTCAAATTCCACATAAGCAGTGCTAGCAAACGGCTCCATGAGAGTTTCGTGTAACACTGTGAGACGAATTCACACATCACAAAGCAGTTTCTCTGAATGCTTCTTTCTAGTCTTACTGAGGATATTTACTTTTCCACCATAACACTCAATGTGATCGGTATATTCCATTGCTGATTCAAAGAAAACAGTGTTAATAATCTGCTCAATGAAGAGAATGCTGTCACATTGTGAGATGAATACACACATCGGAAAGCAGTATCTCAGAAAGTATTTTTCTAGTATTTATCTGAGGATATTTCCTTTGTCACCATAGGCTTCAAAGTGAATCAAAACCTCCCTTCTCAGATTCCACAAAATCAGTGCTAACAAGCTGCTCCATGAAAGAGTAGTGTAACATTGTGAGATGAATTCACACATCACAAAGCAGTTTCTCAGAAAGAGTCTTTTCAACTTTCATCTGAGGATGTTTCCTTTGTCACCATCAGCTTCAAAGAGATCCAAAATATCCCTTGTCAGATTCCACAAAAACAGTGCTAGCAGACTGCTCCACAAAAGTGTAGTGTAACTCCATGAGATGAATTCACACATCACAAATCAGTTTCTCAGAAAGATGCTTTCCAGTTATTATCTGAGGATACTTCCTTTTTCACCACGGGCTTCCTTGCAATCGAAAGTATCCCTTCTCAGATTCCACAGAAGCAGTGTTAACAAACTGCTCCATGAACAGAATGGTGTAAACCTTTGAGATGAATTCACACATCACAGAGCAGTTTCTCAGAAAGCTTCTGTCTAGTTATTCTCTGACGGTATTTCCTTTGTCACGATAGGATTCAGGGAGATCAGAAATGTCACTTCTCAGAATCCAGAGAAGCAGAGCCAGCAAACTGCTCCAGATGACATTGGTGTAACTCTGTGAGATGAATTCACACATCACAAAGTGGTTTTTCAGAAAGCTTCTTTCTAGTTTTTATCTGAGGATATTCCCTTTGTCACCACAGGCTTCAAAGCAATCCAAAATATCCCTTCTCAGATTTCACAAAAACAGTACTAGCAATCTGCTCCATGAAAGAGTAGTGCAGCTCTGAGAGATGAATTCACACATCACAAAGCACTTTCTCAGGAAGCTTGTTTCCATTTTATCTGAAGATATTTCCTTTGCCATGATAGGATTCAAAGTGATCAAAAATGTTCCTTGTCAGATTCCACAAAAACAGTGCTAGCAAGCTTGTCCATGAAAGAGTCGTGTAATTCTGTGAGATGAATTCACACATCACAAAGCAATTTCTCAGAAATATTCTTTCTAGTTTCTCTCTGATGATATTTCCTTTGTCACGATAGGATTCAAAGCGATCAGAAATGTCACTTCTCAGAATCCACAGAAGCAGAGGTAACAGACTGCTCCAGAAAACATTGGTGTAACTCTGTGAGATGAATTCACACATCACAAAGCAGTTTCACAGAAAGCGTCTTTCTAGTTTTTATCTGAGGATATTTACTTTTTCACCATTGGTCTCAATGCCCTCCTGAATATCCCATGCAGATTCCACGAAAATACTGTCAGCAAACTGCTCAATGAAAGAATGGTGTAACTCTGTGACATGAATTCATATATCACAGGGCAGTTTCTCAGAATGATTCCTTCCAGTTTTCATCTGAGGATATTTCGTTTTTCACCATGGGCTTCAAGGCGTTCCTAACTATCCCTTCTGATATTCCACAGAAGCAGTGCTAACAAACTGCTCCATGAACAGAATGGTGTAACTCTGTGAGATGAATTCACACATCAGAGAGCAGTTTCTAAGAAAGCTTCCCATGAAACAGTCATGTAACTCTGAGAGGTGAATTCACACATCACAAAAACAGTTTCTCTGACAGCTTCTTGCTACTTTTCATATGAGGATATTTCCATTGTCATGAAACAATTCAAAGCAATCAGAAATGTCACTTCTCAGAATCCACAGAAGCAGAGCTCACAAACTGCTCCTTAAAAGAATGCTGTAACTCTGTGAGATGAATTATCACATCACAAAGTTGTTTCTCACCATTCTTTCATTGAGCAGTTTGCTAACACTATTTTCAAGGTATGTGCAATGGGATATTCGGGAGGGCATTGAGGCCAATGGTGAAAAAGGAAATTTCCTCAGATAAAAACGTGAAAGAAGCTTTCTGAGAAACTGCCTTGTGATGTGTGAATTCATCTCACAGACTTGCACCAATCTTTCATGGAGCCGTTTGCTAGAACTGTTTTTGTGCAATCTGAGAAGGAACATTTCTGATCCCTTTGAACGCTAATGTGACAAAGGCAATATCCTCAGATAAAAACTGGAAACAAGCTTTCTGAGAAAGTGCTTTGTGATGTGTGAATTCATCTCAGAGTGTTACACCATTCTTCTCATGGAGCAGTTTACTAACACTGTTTTCGTTTAGTCTGCAATGGGATATTTCGAGTGACATGAGTGCTATGGTGAAAAAGGAAATATCCTCAGGTAAAACTCAGAGGTAAGCTTTCAGAGAAACTGCTCTGTGATGTGTGGATTCATCTTACAGAGTTACACCATTCTGTTCATGGAGCAGTATCTTAGCACTACTTCTGTGGTATCTGAGAAGTGATACTTTGGATTGCATTGAAGTCCATGGTGATAAAGGAAATATCCTCAGATAAAAATTGAAAAGAAGTTTTCTGAGAAACTGCTTTGTGATGTGTGAACTTATCTCACACTGTAACACTACTCTTTCATGGAGCAGTTATCTAGCACTGTTTTTGTAGAATCAGAGAAGGGATATTTTGGATTGCTTTGAAGCCTATGGCAACAAAGGCAATATCATCAGATAAAAACTAGAATGAATCTTTCTGAGAAATTGCTTTGTGACGTGTGAATTCATCTCACAGTATTACACTGTTCTTTTCATGGAGAAATTTACTAACACTGTTTTCCTTTAATCTGCAATTGGATATCTCCTATGCATTGAGTGCTATGGTGAAAAAGGAAATATCCTCAGATAAATAACTGGAGAGAAACCTTTGGAGAAACTGCTTTGTGATGTGTGAATTCATCTCACAGTGTTACACCATTCCTTCATTCAGCAGTTTGCTAACACTGTTTTCATGGAATCTGCAATGGGATATTTGCAAGGGCATTGAGGCCGATGGTGAAAAGGGAAATGTACTCAGAAAAAAGTTGAAAGAAGCTTTCTGAGAAACTGCTTTGTGATGTGTGAATTTGTCTCACAGAGTCACACTAATCTTTCATGGAGCCGTTTGCTAGCACTGTTTTTGTGGAATCTAAGAAGAGATATTTCTGATCACTTTGAATGCAATCGTGACAAAGGAAATATCCTCAGATAAAAAGTGGAAGCACGCTTTCTGGGAAACAGCTTTGTGATGTGTGACTTCATCTCACAGAGATACGCCATGCTTTTCATGGAGCAGTTTGTTAGCACTACTTCTGTGGAATCTGAGAAGGTATACTTTGGATTGAATTGAAGCCCATGGTGAAAAAGGAAATGTCCTCAGATAAAAACGTGAAGGAAGTTTCTGAGAAACTGATTTTTGATGTGAATTCATCTCATAGAGCTACACCAATCTTTCATGGAGCCATTTGCTAGCACTGTTTTTGTGGAATCTGAGAAGGAACACTTCTGATTGCTTTGAATACTATCATGAAAAAGAAAATATCCTCAGATGAATACTTTAAACAAGCTTTGTGAGAAACTGCTTTGTGAAGTATAAATTCATCTCAAAGAGTTACACCATTCTTTCACAGAGCAGTTTGCCAGCACTGTTTTTGTGGAATCTGAGAAGGGGTATTTTTGATTGCTTTGAAGCCTATGGTTACAAAGGAAATATCCTCAGATAACAACTAGAAAGAAGCTTTCTGAGAAACTGCTTTATGATGTGTGAATTAATCTCACAGAGTAACACCATTCTGTTCATGGAGCAGTTTGTTAGCACTGCTTCTGTGTAATCTGAGAAGTGATACTTTGGATTGCACTGAAGTCCAGGGTGAAAAAGGAAATATACTCAAATAAAAACTAGAAATAAACATTCTGAGAAACTACTTTGTGATGTGTGAATTCACCCGACAGCGTTACATTAGCCTTTCCTGGAGCAGTTTGTTAGCACTGTTTTTGTGGAATCTGATATGGGATATTTTGGATTGCTTTGAAACCTATGGTGACAAAAGTAATATCCTCAGATAAAAACAAGAAAGAATCTTACTGAGAAGCTGCTTTGTGATGTGTGAATTCGTCTCACAAAGTTACACTGTTCATTCCTTAGAGCAGTTTACTAACACTGTTTTTCTTTAATCTGCAATGTGATACTGCGAGCGCATTGAATTCTATGGTGAAAAAGGGAGTATCCTCAGATAAAAACCGTAGAGAAGACTTCAGAGAAACTGCTTTGTGATGTGCCAATTCATCTCACAGAGTTTCACCATTCTTTCATTGAGCAGTTTGCTAACACTGTTTTCATGGAATCTGCAATGGGATATTCAGGACGTCATTGAGTCCGATGGTGAAAAAGGAAGTCTCCTTATTTAAAAACTTGAAAGAAGCTTTCTGAGAAACTGCTTTGTGATGCATGTATTCATGTCACAGAGTTACACCAATCTTTCATGGAACCGTTTGCTAACACTGTTTTTGTGGAATCTGAAAAGGCACATTTATGATCATTTTTAATCCAATCATGATGAAATATCCTCGGATAAAAACTGGAAACGAGCTTTCTGAGAAACCACTTTGTGATGTATGGGCTCATCTCACAGAGTTAAACCAATCTTTTATGGAGCAGTTGTTAACTCTGCTTCTGTGGAATCTGAGGAGTGACATATCTGGTCGCTTTGTATTCTATTGTGACAAAGAAAATATCCTCAGATAAAAACTAGAAATAAGTTTTCTGAGAAACTGTTTTGTGATGTGTGAATTTATCTCACAGCGATACACAACTGTTTTCCTTGAGAAGTTTGTTAACCCTGTTTTCGCGGAATCTGTAATGAGCTATACAGGAGCACATTGAGGCCTGTGTTTAAATAGAAAATATGCTCAGATAAAAACAGGAAAGAAGCTTTCTGAGACTCTGCTTTGTGATGTGTGAATTCATCTCCCAGAGTTACACTTTTTTTCATGTAACAGTTTACTAACATTGTTTTCGTTTAATCGGCAATGGGATATTGCGAGCTTCTTGAGTGCTATGGTGAAAAAGGAAATATACTCAGATAAACTCTGGAGGGAAGCCTTCAGAGAAACTGCTTAGTGATATGTGAATTCATCTCACAGAGTTGCACCACTCTTTCATGGAGCACTTTGCTAGCACTGTTTTTGTGGAATCTTAGAAGGGATATTTTTGATCGCTTTGAAGCGTATGGTGACAAAGGAAATTTCTCAGATAAAAACCTGAAAGAAGCTTTCTGAAAAACTGCTTTGTGATGTGTGAATTCATCTCACAGAGTTACGTCATTCTGTTCATGGAACTTTTGTTAGCATTGCTTCTGTGGAATCTGAGAAGGAATATTTTAGATTTCATTGAAGCCAGTGGTGAAAAAGGAAATATCCTCAGATAAAAGTTGAAATGAAGCTTTCTGAGAAACTACTTTGTGATGTGTAAATTCATCTCACAGAGTTACAATACTCTTTCATGGAGTAGTTTGCTGGCACTGTTTTTGTGGAATCTGATAAGGGATATTTTGGATTGCTTTGAGGCCTTTGATGACAAAGGAAATATCCTCAGATAAAAACTAGAAAGAATCTTTCTGAGAAACTGCTTTGTGATGTGTGAATTCATCTAACAGAGTTCCTCAGATAAAAACTGGAGAGAAGCCTTCAGAGAAACTAGTTTGTGATGTGTGAATTCATCTCACAGGATTACTCCATTCCTTCACTGAGCTGTTTGCTAACACTATTTTTGTGTGGAATCTGAGAAGGGATATTTTGTATGGTTTTTAAGCCTATGGTGACAAAGAAAATATCCTCAGATAAAAACTTGAAAGAAGCTTTCTGTGAAACATCTTTGTGATGTTTGCATTTGTCTAGCAGTGTTCCCCATTTTTTTTTCTTGAGAAGTTTGCTAACACTGTTTTTGGAGAATCTGTGATGAGATATACTGGAGCATATTGAGGCCTGTGTTTAAATAGGAAATATCCTCAGATAAACACTGGAAAGAAGCTTTCTGATAAACTGCTTTGTGATGCATGAATTCATCTCACAGAGTTACAACTTTCTTCTCATGGAGCAGACTACTAACACTGGTTTCATTTAATCTACAATGGGTTATTGTGAGTGCATTGAGTGCTATGGTGAAAACAGAAATACACTCAGTTAAAAACTGGAGAGAAGCCTTAGGAGAAACTGCTTTTTGATGTGTGAATTCATCTCACAGAGTTACACAAATCTTTCTTGGAGCTGTTTGCTACCACTGTTTGTGTGGAATCCAAGAAGTGACATTGTTAATCGCTTTGAATCCTATCATGACAAAGGAAATATCCTCAGATAAAAGCTGGAAACAGGCTCTCTGAGAAACTGCTTTGTGATGTGTGAATTTATATCACAGAGTTACACTACTCTTTCATGTAGCAATTTGCTAGGACTGTTCTTGTGGAATATGAGAAGGGATATTTTGGATCACTTTTAAGCCCATGGTGACAAAGGAAATATCCTCAGGTAAAAAGTGGAAAGAAGCATTCTGAGAAACTGCTTTGTGATGCATGAATTTGTCGTGCAGAGTTACACAATTATTTTCCTTGAGAAGTTTGCTAACAATGTTTTCCCAGAATCTGCGATGAGATATACGGGAGCACATTGGGGCCTGTGTTTAAATAGGAAACGCCCTCAGATAAAAAAAGGAAAGAAGTTTTTGAGAAACTGCTTTGTGATGTGTGAATTCTTCTCACAGAGTTACACTACTCTTTCATGGAGCCATTTCCTAGCACTGTTTTAGTGGAATCTGGGAAGAGATATATCTGATCACTTTGAATCCTATCATGACAAAGGAAATATCCTCAGATAATAACTGGTAACAACCTTTCTGAGAAACTGCTTTGTGATGTGTGAATTCATCTCACAGAGTTACACCATTCTTTCAGAGAGCAGTTTGCTAACACTATTTTCGTGGAATCTGCAATAGGATATTCGGGAGAGCATTGAGGCCGATGGTGAAATAGGAAATGTCCTCAGATAAAATCTTAAAAGAAGCTTTCTGAGAAACTTCTTTGTGATGTGTGAATCCATCTCAAAGAGTTACAAAAATCTTTCATGTAACCGTTTGCTAGCACTGTTTTAGTGTAATCTGACAAGGCACATTTCTGATTGCTTTGAGTCCTATCGTGGGGAAGGAAATATCCTCAGATAAGAACTAGGAAGAAGCTTTTTGACAAAGAGCTTTGTGATGTGTGAATTCATCCATCAGAGTTATACGACTCTGTCTTGCAGCAGCCTGCTAGCACTGTTTTTGTGTAATCTGAGAAGGGATATTTTGGATCGCTTTGAAGACTATGCTGACAAAGAAAATATCCTCACATAAAAAGTAGAAAGAAGCTTTATGAGAAACTGCTCTGTGATGTGTGAATTCATCTCACAGAGTTACACCATTCTTTTCATGGTGCAGACTACTAACACTCTTTTCATTGAATCGGCAATGGGATATTCCGAGCGCATTGAGTGTTATGGTGAAAAAGGAAGTATCCTCAAATAAAAACTGGAGAGAAGCCTTCGGAGAAATTTCTTTGTGATGTTTGAATTCACCTCACAGGGTTACATCACTCTTTCATTGAGCAGTTTGCTAACACTATTCTCATGGAATCTGCAATGGGACATTCAGGAGGACATTGAGGCTGATGGTGAAAAAGGAAATGTCCTTAGACAAAAAAGTGAAAGAAGCTTTCTGAGAAACTGCTTTGTGATGTGTGAATTCATTTCACAGCATTACACCAATGATATCCGGAACAGTGTGTTAGCTCTGCTTCTGTTGTTTCCGAGAAGTGACACTTCTGATCACTTTGAATCCTATCGTGAAAAATGAAGTATCCTCAGAGAAAAACTAGAACGAAGCTTTCTGAGAAACTGCTTTGTTATGTGTGAATTCATCTCTCAGAGTTACACTCCTCTTTCATGGAGCAGCCTCTTAGCACTATTTTTGTGGAATCAGAGAAGGGATATTTTGGAGCGTTTTGAAGTCCATTGGGACAAAGGAAATATCCTCAGATAAAACTAGAAAGAAACTTTCTGGGAAACTGCTCTGTGATGTGTGAATTCATCTCACAGATTTACACCACTCTGTTCATGGAGCAGTTTGTTAACACTGCTTCTGTGGAATCTGAGAAGGGATATTTTGAATTGCAAGGAAGTCCATGTTGAAAAAGGAAATATCCTCAGATAACAGCGAAAAGAAATTTTCTGAGGAACTGCTTTGTGATATGTGAATTCATCTCACAGAGTTACACTACTCTTTCATGGAGCAGCTTGCTAGCATGGATTTTGTGGAATATGAGAAGAGAAATTGTGGTTTGCTTTGAAGCCTATGGTGACAATGGGAATATCCACAGATAAAAGCTAGAAGGAAACTTCTGAGAAACTGCTCTGTGATGTGCGAATTCATCTCACAGAGTTACACCAATCTTCTATGGAGCAGTTTGTTAGATCTGCTTCTGTGGATTCTGAGAAGTGACATTTCTGATTGCTTTGAATTCGATCATGATAAAGGAAATATTCTGATAAAAACTAGAAAGAAGCTTTCTGAGAACCCGCTTTGTCTTGTGTGTATTCATCTCACAATGCAACACCGTACTTTTCATGGAGCAGATTACTACCTCTGTTTTCGTTCAATCAGCAATGGGATATTCTGGGTACCTTGAGTATCATGGTGAAAACGGAAATATCCTCAGATAGGAACTGGAGAGAAGTGCTTGGGGAAACTGCTTTGTGAAGTGTGAATTCATCTCACAGAGTTACACCATTCTTTCAATTCAGCAGTTTGCTAACACTATTTTCATGGAATCTGCAATGGGATATTTGGGAGTGCATTGAGGCGGATGGTGCAAAAGGAAATGTCCTCAGATAAAGTCTTAAAAGAAACTTGCTGAGAAACTGCTTCGTGATGTGGGAATTCATCTCACAGAGTTGAACAAATCTTTCATGGATCCATTTGCTAGCACTGTTTCTCTGGAATTCCACTAGGGAGATTTCTGATCGCTTTGAATCCTATTGTCGCAAATGAAATATGCTCAGATAAAATCTAGAAACAGGATTCCTGAGAAAGTGCTTTGTAATGTGTGAATTCATCTCTCAGAGTTACACTAGTCTTTCATGGAGCAGTCTGCTAGCACTGTTTTTGTGGAATTGAGAAGGGATAGTTTGGATCGCTTGGAAGCCTATGGTGACAAAGGAAATATCCTCTGATAAAAACTAGAGAGAAGCTTTCTGAAAAACTGCTCACTGAGGTGTGAATTGCTCTCTCAGAGATACACCATTCCTCTCAGGGAGCAGTGTAATATCACTTCTTCTGTGGCATCTGAGAAGGGATACTTTAGATTGCAATGATGCCCAAGGTGCAAAAGGAAATATCCTCAAATAAAAACTGAAGAGAAACCTTCGGGGAAATTTTTGGTGATGTGTGAATTCATCTCACAGAGTTACACCATACTTTTCATGAAGCAATTTGCTAACACTGTTTTTGTGGAATCTGCAAAGTGATACTTGGGATCACATTGAGGCCTATCATGAAAAAAGAAATATCCTCAGATAAAAACTGGAAAGAAGCTTTCTGA
Organism: Theropithecus gelada; assembly: GCF_003255815.1. Classification (NCBI taxonomy): domain Eukaryota; kingdom Metazoa; phylum Chordata; class Mammalia; order Primates; family Cercopithecidae; genus Theropithecus; species Theropithecus gelada. Next base: position 92,659,201 of record NC_037689.1, read on the forward strand.
GAAACTGTATTGTGATGTGTGAATACATCTCCCAGAGTTACAATTTTCTTTTCATTGAGCAATGTGCCAACACTGTTTTCTTGGAATCTGCAAAGGGATATTTCTTACCGCAATGAAACATACATTGACAAACGAAATATCCTCAGATTAAAACTAGAAAGAAGCTTTCTGAGAACCTGTTTTGTGATGGGTTAATTCATCTCACAGAGTTACACCTTTCTTTTCATTGAGCAGTCTGCAAACACTGTTTTCGTGGAATCTGCATTAGGATATTTGGGAGCAGTTGAAGCCTATGGAGACAAAGGAAACAGCCTCAGATGAAAACCAAAAAGAAGCTGTCTGAGAAACAGCTTTGGATGTGTGAATTCACCTCACAGAGTTACACGATTATTTTCATGGGTAACATTGATAGCATTGTTGTTGGGGAATCTGAGAGGGGATATTGTGCTTCGCATTAAAGCCTATGGTGGCAAGGAAATATCCTCAGATAAAAACTGGAAAGAATGTTTCTGAGAAAGTTCTTTGTAATGTGTGAATTCATGTCACAGAGTTACAATGTTATTTTCATTGAGCAGTTTGCTAACACTGTTTTCATGGAATCTGCAAAGCAATATTTGGGAGCACATTGAGGCCTATCATGCAAAAGGAAATATCCTCAGACAAAAAATGGAAAGAAGGTTTCTGAGAAACTACATTGTGATGTGTGAATACATCTCAAAGAGTTACACTTTTCTTTTCATTGAGCAGTTTGCCAACACTGTTTTCTTGGAATCTGTAAAGGGATATTTCTTAGCGCAATGAAAGGTATGTTGACAAAGGAAATATCCTCAGATAAAAACTAGAAAGAAGCTTTCTGAGAAAGGGCTTTGTGATGGGTTAATTCATCTCACACAGATACACCTTTCTTTTCATTGAGCAGTCTGCTAACACTGTTTTTGTGGAATCTGCATTAGGATATTTGGGAGTGGATTGAAGCCTATGGAGGCAAAGAAAATATGCTCAGATAACAACCAAACAGAAGCTGTCTGAGAAACAGCTTTGGATGTGTGAATTTACCTCACACAGATACACGATTCTTTGCATGGATCACTTTGATAGCACTGTTGTCGGGGAATCTGAGAAGGGATATTTTTAATCGCACTGAAGCCTATGGTGACAAGGAAATATCCTCAGATAAAAACTGGAAAGAAGCTCTCTGAGAAAGTTCTTCATGATGTGTGACTTCCTCTCACAGTTACAATGTTATTTTAATTGAGCAGTCTGTTAACACTGTTTTCGTGGAATCTGTAAAGGGATATTGGGGAGGACTTTGAGGCCTATAGTGAAAAAGGATATATCTTCAGATGAAAACTAGAAAGAAGCTTTTGGTGAAACAGCTCTGTGTTGTGTGAATTCATCACACAGATATACACTGTTCTTTTCATACAGAAGGTTGCTAACACTGTTTTCATAGAAAATGCAAGAGAATGTTTGGTAGCGCATTGAAGCCTATGGTGACAAAGGAAACATCCTCAGATAAAAACAATAAGAAGTCTTCTGAGAAACTGCTTTGTGATGGATTAATTCATCTCACAGGGTTACATCGTTCTTTCCATTGATCAGTCTGCTAACATTGTTTTCGTGGAATCTGTGTTAGGATATCTGGGAGCGGATTGAAACCTATGGGGACAAAGGGAATATCTTCAGATAAAAATCCAAAAAGAAGCTTTCTCAGAATCTGTTTTGGATGTAGGAATTCATCTCAAAGAGTAACACGACTCTTTTCATGGATCACCTTGTTAGCATTCCTTTTGGGGAATCTGAGAAGCAATATTTTGGATTGTATTGAAGCCTACGGGGACAAGGAAATATCCTCAGATAATAACTGGAAAGAAGCTCTCTGAGAAAGTTCTTTGTGATGTGTGAATTCATCTCAGAGAGTTACACTTTTCGTTTCATGGAGCAGTTTGCAAAAACACTTTTCTGGAATCTGCAAAGGGTTATGTAGGAGGACTTGGAGGCCTATAGTGAAAAAGGAAGTATCCTCATATGAAAAGCAGAAAGAAGCTTTTTGAGAAACTGCTTTGTGAGGTGTGAATTCATCACACAGAGTTACATCATTCTTTACATACAGCAGTTTGCTAACATTTTTTGTAGAAAATGCAAGAGGATGTTTGTGAGCCTTTTGAAGCCCATGGTGATAAAGGAAATATCCTCAGATAAAAACCAAAAGGAAGCCTTCAGAGAAACTATTTGTGATGTGTGAATACATCTCACAGATTTACAATGGTATTTTCATTGAGCAGTCTGCTAACACTGTTTTCTTGGAATCCGTAAAGGATATTTCATAGCACCCTGAAGCTTATTGTGATAAAGGAGATATCCCCAGAGAAAAACTAGACAGAAACTTTATGAGAAACTGCTTTCTGATGTGTGAATTCATCTCATAGAGTTACACTTTCTTTTCATGGAGTAGTAAGTTACCACTGATATTGGGGAATCTGAGAACGATATTTTGGGTCATGCAGAAGCCTGCACTGACAAAGGAAATATACTCAAATAAAAACTAGAAAGAAGCTTTCTGAAAAACTTATTTGTGATGTGTGAATTTGTCTCACAGATTTACACCTTCCTCTTCATGATGCAGTTTGCTAACGCGGTTTTTGTGGAATTGGCAAAGTGATTTTTGGGAGAGCATAGAAGCCTATCATGAAAAAGGAAATATCCTCAGATAAAAATTGGAAAGAAGCTTTCTGAGAAACTACATTGTGATGTGTGAATACATCTCCCAGAGTTACACTTTTCTTTTCATTGAGCAGCCTGCCAACACTGTTTACTTGGAATCTGTAATGGGATATTTCTCAGCACAATGAAACGTATGTTGACAAAGGAAATATCCTCAGATAAAAACTAGAAAGAACCGTTCTGAGAAACTGTTTTGTGATGGGTTAATTCATCTCACAGAGTTACACCTTTCTTTTCATTGCGCAGTCTGCTAACACTGTTTTTGTGGAATTGGCATTAGGATATTGGGGAGTGCATTGAAACCTATGGAGACAAAGGAAATATGCTCAGATAAAAACCAAATAGAAGCTTTCTGAGAAACAGCTTTGAAAGTGTGAATTCACCTCACACAGATACACGATTCTTTTCATGGATCACTTTCATAGCACTGTTGTTGGGGAATCTGAGATGGGATATTTTTAATTGCATTGAAGCCTACAGTGATAAGGAAATATCCTCAGATAATAACTGGAAATAAGCTCTCTGATTAAGTTCTTTGTGATGTGTGAATTCATCTCACAGAGTTATACTTTTCTTTTCATGGAGCAGTTTGCTACTCTATTTGTGGAATCTGCAAAGGGATATTTAGGAGGAGTTGGAGGCCTACAGTGAAAAAGGAAGGATCCTCATATGAAAAGTAGAAAGAAGCTTTTTGAGAAACTGCTTTGTGAGGTGTGAATTCATCACACATATTTACACCATACTTTCATACAGCAGTTTGCTAACACTGTTTTCGTGGAAAATGCAAGAGGATGTTTGGGAGCGCATTGAAGCCCATGACAACAAAGGAAATATCCTCAATAAAAACCAAAAGTAAGCCTTCTGAGAAACTTCTTTTTGATGTGTGAATTCACCTCACAGAGATACACGACTCTTCATGGATCACTTTGATAACACCGTTGTTGGGGAATCTGAGAAGGGATATTTTGGATTGCATTGAAGCCTATGGTGACAAGGAAATATCTTCTCATAAAACCTGGAAAGAAGCTCTCTGAGAAGGTTCTTTGTGATATGTGAATTCATCTCCGAGAGTTATACTTTTCTTTTCATTGAGCAGTTTGCCAACACTGTTTTCTTGGAATCTGTAATGGGATATTTCTCAGCACAATGAAACGTATGTTGACAAAGGAAATATCCTCAGATAAAAACTAGAAAGAAGCTTCCGGAGAAACTGCTTTGTGATGGCTTAATTCATCTCACAGAGTTATACTTTACTTTTCATTGAGCAGTCTGCAAACACTGTTTTCATGGAATCTGCGCTGGGATATTTGGGAGCAGATTGAAGTCTATGGAGACAAAGGAAATATGCTCAAATAAAAACCAAACAGAAGCTTTCTGAGAAACAGCTTTAGATGTGTGAATTCACCTCACAGAGATACACGATTCTTTTCATGGATCACTTTGATATCACTGTTGTTGGGGAATCTGAGAAGGGATATTTTTAGTCGCACTGAACCCTATGGTGACAAGGAAATATTCTCAGATAAAAACTGAAAAGAAGCTCTCTGAGAAAGTTCTTCATGATGTGTGAATTCATCTCACAGAGCTACACCTTTCATTTCATGGAGCAGTTTTCTAACACTGTTTTCGTGGAATCTGCAAAGTGATATTAGGGAGTGCATTGAGGCCTGCCGTGAAAAAGGAAATATCCTCAGATAAAAACTGGAAACAATCTTTCTGAGAAACTGCATTGTGGTGTGTGAATACATCTCTCGGAGTTACACATTTCTTTTCATTGAGTAGTTTGTCAACGCTGTTTTCTTGGAATCTGTAATGGGATATTTCTTAGCGCAATGAAACGTCTGTTGACAAAGGAAATATCCTCAGATAAAAACTGGAAAGAAGCTTGCTGAGAAACTCATTGTGATGTGTGAATAAATCTCCCAGAGTTACACTTTTATTTTCATTGAGCAGTTTGCCAACACTGTTTTTGTGGAATCTGTAATGGGATATTTCTTGGTGCAATGAAACGTATGTTGACAAAGAAAATAGCCTCAGATAAAAACTAGAAAGAAGCTTTCTGAGAAGTTGTTTTGTGATGGGTTAATTCACCTAACAGAGTTACACCTTTCTTTTCATTGAGCAGTCTGCTAACACTGTTTTCGTGGAATCTGTGTTAGGATATTTGGGAGTGAATTGAAGCCTATGGAGACAAAGGTAATATGCTCAGAAAAAACCAAACAGAAGCTTTCTGAGAAACAGCTTTGGATGTGTGAATTCACCCCACAGAGATACATGATTCTTTTCATGGATCACTTTGATAGCACTGTTGTTGGGGAATTTGAGAAGGGATATTTTTAATCGCACTGAAGCCTAAGGTGACAAGGAAATAGCCTCAGATAAAAGCTGGAAAGAAGGTCTCTGAGAAAGTTCTTTGTGACGTGTGAATTAATCTCACAGAGTTACACCTTTTATTTCATGGAGCAGTTTGCTAACACTCTTTTCGTGGAATCAGCAAAGGGGTATTTGGGAGGACTTGGAAGCCTATAGTGAAAAAGGATATATCCTCAGATGAAAACTAGAAGGAAGCTTTTTGTAAAACAGCTTTGTGTTGTGTGAATTCCTCACACAGGTTTACACCGTTCCTTTCATACAGCAGGTTACTAACACTGTTTTTGTAGATATTGCAAGAGAATGTTTAGTAGCGCATTGAAGCCTATGGTGACAAAGGAAATATCCTCACATAAAAACAATAAGAAGCCTTCTGAAAAACTGCTTTGTGATGGATTAATTCGTTTCACAGGGTTAAACCGTTCTTTCCATTGAACAATCTGCTCACACTGTTTTCGTGGAATCTGCATTAGGATATTTGGGAGCGGATTGAAACCTGTGGGGACAAAGGGAATATCCTTAGATAATAACTGGAAAGAACCTCTCTGAGAAAGTTCTTTGTGATTTGTGAATTCATCTCACAGAGTTACACCTTTCTTTACATGGAGCAGTCTGCTACCACTCTTTTCGTGGAATCTGCAAAGAAATATGTAGGAGGACTTGGAGGTCTATAGTGAAAAAGGAAATATCCACATATGAAAAGTACAAAGAAGCTTTTTGAGAAACTGCTTTGTGAGGTGTAAATTCATCACACATTTTTACACCATTCATTCATACAGCAGCTTGCTAACACTGTTTTCTTGGAAAATGCAAGAGGATGTTTAGGAGCGTCTTGAAGCCCATGATGACAAAGGAAATATCCTCAGATAAAAACCAAAAGAAAGTCTTCTGAGAAACTTCTTTGTGATGTGTGAATTCAATGCACATTGATACACGACTCTTCTAATGGATCACTTTGATAGCACTGTTGTTGGGGAATCTGAGAAGGGATATTTTCTATTGCCTTGTAGCCTATGGTGACAAGGAAAAATCCTCCAACAAAAATTGGAAAGAAACTTTCTGAGACAGTTCTTTCTGATGTGTGAATTCATCTCACAGAGTTACGATGGTATTTTCTTTGAGCAGTCTGCTAACATTGTTTTCTTGGAATCCGTAAAGGGATATTTCACAGAGCATTGAAACTTATGGTGAACAAAGGAATTCTCCTCAGAGAAAAACTAGAAAGAAGGCTTCTAAGAAACTGCTTTCTGATGTGTGAATTCATCTTACAGAGTTACACTTTCTTTTCGTGGAGCAGTTTGCTAACACTGTTTTCGTAGAATCTGCAAAGTGATATTTGGGAGCGCATTGAGGGCTATCATGAAAAAGGAAATATCCTTGATAAAAATGGGAAAGAAGCTTTCTGAGAAACGGCATTGTGATGTGTGAATACACCTCCCGGAGTCACACTTTTCTTTTCATTGAGCAGTTTGTCAATACTGTTTTCTTGGCATCTGCAAAGGGATATTTCTTAGCACCCTGAAGCATACGTTGACAAAGCAAATATCCTCTGATAAAAACTAGAAAGAACCTTTCTGGGAAACTGCTTTGTGATGGGTTAATTCATCTCACAGAATTACACCTTTCTTTTCATTGAACAGCCTGCAAACACTGTTTTTGTGGAATCTGCGTTAGGATGTTTGGGAGTGGATTGAAGCCTATGGAGACGAAGGAAATGGCCTCAGATGAAAACCAAAAAGAAGCTGTGTGAGAAACAGCTTTGGATGTGTGAATTCATCTCACAGAGTTACACGATTCTTTCATGGATCACTTTGATAGCACTGTTGTTGGGGAATCTGAGAGGGGATATTTTGCGTCGCATTGAGGCCTATGGTGGCATGGAAATAGCCTCACATAAAAACTGGAAAGAATCTTTCTGGGAAAGTTCTTTGTGACGTGTGAATTCATCCCACAGAGTTACACCTTTCTTTTCAAGGAGCAATTTGCTAAAACTATTTTCGTGGAATCTGCAAAGGGATATTTGGGATGACTTGGAGGCTTATAGTGAAAAAGGATATATCCTCATTTGAAAACTAGAAAAAAGCTTTTTGAGAAACTGCTTTATGATATGTGAATTCATCACACAGAGTTACACCATTCTTTTCATACAGCAGTTTGCTAACACTGTTGTCCTGGAAAATGCAAGAGATTGTTTGGGAGTGCATTTACATCCATGGTGACAAAGGAAATATCATCAGATAAAAAGCAAATGAAAGTCTTCTGAGAAACTGCTTTGTGATGTGTGAATACATCTCACAGAGTTACAATGGAGTTTTCATTGAGCAGTCTGCTAACACTGTTTTCTTGGAATCTGTAAAGGGATATTTCGCAGTGCATTGAAGCTTATAGTGAAGAAAGGAATTATCCTCAGAGAAAACTAGACAGAAGGTTTCTGAGAAACTGCTTTCTGTTGTGTGAATTCATCTCCCAGAGTTAGTTTCTTTTCATGGAGCAGTCTGTTATGACTGTTATTGGGGAATCTGAGAAGGGATATTTTGGATCGCACTGAAGCCTGCACTGACAAAGGAAATATATTCAAATAAAAACTAGAAAGAAGCTATCTGAGAAACTTCTTTGTGATGTGTGAATTCATATAACAGAGTTACACCTTCCTCTTCATGATGCAGTTTGCTAACACTGTTTTTGTGGAATCTGCAAAGTGATTTTTGGGGGCACATTGAGGCCTATTGTGAAAAAGGAAATATCCTCAGATAAAAACTGGAAAGAAACTTCCTGAGAAATTGCATTGTGATGTGTGAATACATCTCCTGGAGTTACACTTTTCTTTTCATTGAACAGTTTACCAACATTGTTTTCTTGTAATATGTAATGGGATATTTCTTAGCACAGTGAAACGTCTGTTGTCAAAGGAAATATCCTCAGAGAAAAACTAGACGGAAGGTTTCTGAGAAACTGCTTTCTGACGAGAGAATTCATCTCACAGAGTTATACCTTTCTTTTCATTGAGCAGTCGGCTAACACTGTTTTCATGGAACCTGCGTGAGGATATTTGGGAGCAGACTGATGCCTACGGAGACAGGGAAATATGCTCAGATAAAAACCAAACAGAAGCTTTCTGAGAAACAGCTTTGGATGTATGAATTCACCTCACAGAGATACACGATTCTTTTCATGGATCACTTTGATAGCACTGTTGTTGGGGAATCTGAGAAGGGATATTTTTAATTGTACTGAGGCCTGTGGTAACAAGGAAATATCCTCAGATAATAACTGGAATGAAAGTTTCTGAGAAAGGTCTTTTTGATGTGTGAATTCATCTCATAGAGTTACAATGTTATTTTAATTGAGCATTCTGTTAACACTGTTTTCTTGGAATCCATAAAGGGATATTTTGCAGTGCCTTTCAGCTAATGGTGAACAAAGGAATTATCCTCAGAGAAAAAATAGACAGAAGGTTTCTGGGAAACTGCCTTCTGATGTACAAATTCATCTCACAGAGTTACATTTTCTTTTCATGGTGCAGTCTGTAACCACTGTTATTGGGGAATCTTAGAAGGATATTTTGGATCACGCTGAAGCCAATGCTGACAAAGGAAATATACTCAAATAAAAACTGGAAAGAATCTTTCTGAGAAACTTCTTTGTGATGTGTGAATTCATCTCACATAGTTACAAATTCCTCTTCATGAAGCAGTTTGCTAACACTTTTTTTGTGGAATCTGCAAAGTGATATTTTGGAGTGCATTGAGGCCTATCATGAAAAAGGAAATACCCTCAGATAAAAACTGGAAAGAAGCTTTCTGAGAAACTGCATTGTGGTGTGTGGATACGTCTCCCAGAGTTACACTTTTTTTTTCATTGAGCAGTTTGCCAACACTGGTCTCTTGGAATCTGCACAGGGATATTTCTTAGCACATTGAAACTTATGTTGACAAAGGAAATATCCTCAGATAAAAACTACAAGAAGCTTTCTGGGAAACTGCTCTGTGGTGGGTTATTTCATCTCACAGAGTTACACCTTTCTTTTCATTGAGCAGTCTGCAAACACTGTTTTTGTGGAATCTGCTTTAGGATATTTGGGAGCAGATTGAAGCCTATGGAGACAAAGGAAATAACCTCAGATGAAAACCAAAAAGAAGCTTTCTGAGAAATAGCTTTGGATGTGTGAATTCATCTCACAGAGTTACACCTTTCTTTTCAAGGAGCAGTTGGCTAACTCTCTTTTCGTGGAATCAGCAAAGGGATATTTCAGAGGACTTGGAGGCCTATAGTGATAAAGGAAATATCCTCAGATGAAAACTAGAAAGAAGCTTTATGAGAAACTGCTTTGTGACGTGTTAATTCGTCACACAGAGTTACACCATTCTTTACATACAGTGGTTTCTGCTAACACTGTTTTCGTGGAAAATGCAAGAGGATGTCAGGGAGCGCATTGAAGCCCATGGTGACAAAGGAAATATCCTCTGATAAACCAAAAGGAAGCCTTCTGAGAAACTGCTTTGCTATGTGTGAATATATCTCACAGATTTACAATGGTATTTTCATTGAGCAGTCTGTTAACACTGTTATCTTGGATTACGTAAAGGAATATTTCACAGCGCTTTGAAGCTTATGGTGACAGAGGAAATATCCTCAGAGAAAAACTACAGGTTTCTGAGAAACTGCTTTCTGATGTGTGAATTCACATCACAGAGTTACACCTTTCTTTTCATTGAGCAGTCTGCTAACACTGTTTTCGTGGAACATGCATGAGGATATTTGGGAGCAGATTGATAACTACGGAGACAAGGGAAATATGCTCAGATAAAAACCAAACAGAGGCTCTCTGAGAAACAGCTTTGGACGTGTGAATTCACCTCAAAGATACACAATTCTTCTCATGGATCACTTTGATAGCACTGTTTTGGGAAATCTGAGAAGGGATACTTTCAATCGCATTCAAGCCTATGATGACAAAGAAATATCCTCAGATAATAAGTGGAATGAAACGTCCTAAGAAATTTCTTTGTGATGTGTGAATTAATCTCATGGAGTTACAATGGTATTTTCATAGAGAAGTCTGCTAAAACTGTTTTCTTGGAATCCATAAAGGATTTCACAGCACCTTGAAGCTTATGATGACAAAGGAGATATCCTCAGAGAAAAACAAGACAGAAAGTTTCTGAGAAACTGCTTTCTGAAGTGTGAATTCATCTCACAGAATTACACTTTCGTTTCATGGAGCAGTCAGTTACCACTATTATTGGGAAATCTGAGAAGGGATATTTTGCATCGCACTGAAGCCTACGCTGACAAAGGAAATATACTCAAATAAAATCAGAAAGAAGCTTCCTGAGAAAGTTCCTTGTGATGTGTAAATTCATCTTACAGAGTTACATCTTCCTCTTCATGAAGCAGTTTGCTAACACTGTTTTCATGGAATCTGCGTTAGGATAATTGGAAGTGGATTGAAGCCTTTGGCGACAAAGGATATTTGCTCAGATAAAAACCAAACAGAAGCTTTCTGAGAAACAGCTTTGGATGTGTGAATTCAACTCAGAGAGATGCATGATTCTTTTCATGGATCAGTTTGATAGCACTGCTGTTGGGGAATCTGAGATGGGATCTTTTAATCGCGTTGAAGCCTATGGTGACAAGGAAATATCCTCAGAAAATAACTGGAAAGAAACTTTCTGAGAAAGTTCTTTGTGATGTGTGAATTCATCTCACAGATTTACAATGTTGTTTTCATGGAGAAGTTTGCTAATACTGTTTTCTTGGAATCCATAAAGGGATATTTCACAGCACATTGAAGTTTATGGTGAACAAAGCAATTATCCTCAGAGAAAAACTAGACAGAAGGTTTCTGAGAAACTACTTTCTCATATGTGAATTTATCTCATAGAGTTAGATTTTCCTTTCATGGAGCAGTCTGTTACTACTGTTATTGGGGAATCTGAAAAGGGATATTTTGAATCACGCTGAAGCCTATGCTGACAAAGGAAATATACTCAAATAAAAACTGGAAGGAATATTTCTGAGGAACTTCTTCATGATGTGTGGAATCATCTCAAAGAGTTACATCTTCTTTTTCACGAAGCAGTTTGCTAACACTGTTTTTGTGGAATCTGCAGAGTGATATTTGGGAGCACATTGAGGCCTATGGTGAAAAAGGAAATATCCTCTGATAAAAAGTGGAAAGAAGCTTTCTGAGAAACTGCATTGTGATGTGTGAATACATCTTGCAGAGTTACACTTTTCTTTTCATTGAGCAATTTGTCAACACTGTTTACTTGGAATCCGCAAAGGGATATTTCTTAGCACAATGAAACTTATGTTGACAAAGGAAATATCCTCAGATAGAAACTAGAAAGAAGCTTTCTGAGAAACTGCTTTGTGATGGGTTAATTCATCTCACAGAGTTACACCTTTCTTTTCATTGAACAGTCTGCAAACACTGTTTTCATGGAATCTGCGTTAGGATATTTGGGAGCGGATTGAAGCCTATGGAGACAAAGGAAACAGCCTCAGATGAAAACCAAAAAGAAGCAGTCTGAGAAACAGCTTTCAATGTGTGAATTCACCTCACAGAGTTACACGATTGTTTTCAGGGATAACATTGATAGCACTGTTTTTGAGGAATCTGAGAGGGGATATTTAATATCACATTGAAGCCTACGGTGGCAAGGAAATATCCTCAGATAAAAACCGCAAAGAATCTTTCTGGGAAAATTCTTTGTGATGTGTGAATTCATCTCAGAGCGTTACACCTTTCTTTTCATGGAGAGTTAGCTAACACTCTTTTTTGGAATCTGCCAAGTGATATTTGGGAGGACTTGGAGGCCTATAGTAAAAAAGCAAATATCCTCAGATGAAACCTAGAAAGAAGCTTTTTGAGAAAATTCTTTGTGATGTGGGAATTCATCACACAGAGTTACACCGTTCTTTTCATGGAGCAGTTTGCTGAGACTCTTTTCCTCGAATCTGCAAGAGGATGTTTGGGAGTGCATTGAAGCCCATGGTGACAAAGGAATTATCCTCAGATAAAAACCAAAAGGAAGCCTTCTGAGAAACTGCTTTCTGATGTGTGACTACACCTCACAGTGTTACAATGTTATTTTCTTTGAGTAGTCTGCTAACATTGTTTTCTTGGAATCCATAAAGCATATGTCACAGTGCCTTGAAGCTTATGGTGATAAAGGAAATATCCTCAGAGAAAAAGTAGACAGAAGGTCTCTGAGAAACTGCTTTCTGATGTGTGAATTCTTCTCACAGAGTTACACTTTCTTTTCTTGGAGCAGTCTGTTACCACTGTCATTGCGCAATCTTAGAAGGGATATTTTGCATCACAGCGAAGCGTATGCAGACAAAAGAAATATATTCATTTAAAAACTAGAATGAAGCTTTTTGAGAAACTGCTTTGTGATGTGTGAATTCACCTCAAAGAGTTACACGATTCTTTTCATGGATAACATTGATAGCACTGTTGTTGGGGAATTTAAGAGGGGATATTTTGCATCGCATTGAAGCCTATGGTGGCAAGGAAATATCCTCAGATAAAAACTGGAAAAAAATCTCTCTGAGTAATTTCTTTGTGATTTGTGAAATCATCTCACAGAGTTACACCGTTCTTTTCATGGAGTAGTTTGCTAGCACTCTTTTCGTGGAATCTGCAAGAGGATGTTTGGGAGCCCATTGAAGTCCGTGGTGACAAAGGAAATATTCTCAGATAAAAACCAAAAGGAAGCCTTCTGAGAAACTCCTTTCTGATATGTGAATACATCTCACAGAGTTACAATGGTATTTTCATTGATCAGTCTGCTAACATTATTTTCTTGGAATCCGTAAAGCATATGGCACGGCACCCTGAAACTTATGGTGACAAAGGAAATATCCTCAGAGAAAAACTAGACAGAAGGGTTCTGAGAAACTAGTTCTGATGTGTGAATTCCTCTCACAGAGTTACAGTATCTTTTCCTGGAGCAGTCTGTTACCACTGTCATTGAGGAATCTGAGAAGGAATATTTTTCATCATGCCGAAGCCTACGCTGACAAAGGAAATATCTTCAGATGAAAACGAGAAAGAAAGTTTTTGAGAAACTGCTTTGTGATGTGTGAATTCATCACACAGAGTTACACCATTTCTTTCATAGAGCAGTTTGCTAACACCGTTTTCGAGGAAAATGTAAGAGGATGTTTGGGAGCACATTGAAGCCCATGGTGACAAAGGAAATATGCTCAGATAAAAACCAAAAGGAAGCCTTCTGAGAAACTACTTTGTGATGTGTGAATTCATCTCACAGAGCTACATCTTCCTCTTCATGAAGCAGTTTGCTAACCCTGTTTTCGTGGAATCTGCATTAGGATATTTGGGAGCGGATTGAAGCCTTTGGAGACAAAGGAAACAGGCTCAGATGAAAACCAAAAAGATGCTGTCTGAGAAACAGCTTTGGATGTTTGAATTCACCTCACAGGGATACACGATTGCTTTCATGGATCAGTTTGATAGCACTGTTGTTGGGGAATCTGAGATGGGATCTTTTCAATCACATTGAAGCCTATGATGACAAGGAAATATCCTCAGATAATAACTGGAAAGAAACTTTCTGAGAAAGTTCTTTGTGATGCGTGAATTCATCTCACAGAGTTCCAATGTTATTTTCATGGAGCAGTTTACTAACACTGTTTTCTTGGAATCCATAAAGGGATATTTCACAGTGCATTGAAGTTTATGGTGAACAAAGCAATTATCCTCAGAGAAAAACTGGACAGAAAGTTTCAGAGAAACTGCTTTCTGATGTGAGAATTCATCTCATAGAGTTAGAGTTTCTTCTCATGGAGCAGTCTGTTACCACTGTGATTGCTGAATTTGAGAAGGGATATTTTGGATCACGCTGAAGCCAATGCTGACAAAGGAAATATACTCAAATAAAAACTGGAAAGAATATTTCTGAGGAACTTCTTCATGATGTGTGGAATCATCTCAAAGAGTTACATCTTCATTTTCACGAAGCAGTTTGCTAACACTGTTTTCATGGAATCTGTAGAGTGATATTTGGGAGCACATTGAGGCCCATGGTGAAAAAGGAAATATCCTCTGACAAAAACTGGAAAGAAGCTTTCTGAGAAACTGCATTGTGATGTGTGAATACATCTCCTGGAGTCACACTTTTATTTTCATTGAGCAATTTGCCAACACTGTTTGCCTGGAATCAGTAAAGGGATATTTCTTAGCGCAATGAAACTTATGTTGACAAAGGAAATATCTTCAGATAAAAACTAGAAAGAATCTCTCTGAGAAACTGCTTTGTGATGGGTTAATTCATCTCACAGAGTTACACTTTTCTTTTCATTTAGCAGTCTGCAAACACTGTTTTCATGGAATCTGCATTAGGATACTTGGGAGCAGATTGAAGCCTATGGAGACAAAGGAAACAGCCTCAGATGAAAACCAAAAAGAAGCTTTCTGAGAAACAGCTTGGATGTGTGAATTCACCTCACAGAGTTGCACGATTCTTTTCATGGATAACATTGATAGCACTGTGGTTGGAGAATCTGAGAGGGGATATTTGGCATCACATTGAAGCCCATGGTGGCAAGGAAATATCCTCAGATAAAAACTGGAAAAAAATCTTTCTGGGAAAGTTCTTTGTGATGTGTGAATTCCTCTCACAGAGTTGCAGTTTCTTTTCATGAGCAGTCTGTTACCACTGTCATTGGGGAATCAGAGAAGGGATAATTTTACATCGTGCTGAAGCCAACACTGACAAAGGAAATATACTCAAATTAAAACTAGAAAGAAGCTTTCTAAGAAACTTCTTTGTGATGTGTGAATTCACCTCACAGACTTACACAATTCTTTTCATGGATAACATAGATAGCACTGTTGTTGGGGAATCTCAGAGGGGATATTTTGCATCGCATTGAAGCCTATGGTGGCAAGGAAATATCTTCAGATAAAAACTGCAAAGAATCTTTCTGGGAAAGTTCTTTGTGATGTGTGAATTCATCGCACAGAGTTACATCTTTCTTTTCATGAAGCAGTTAGCTAAAACACTTTTCGTGGAATCTGCAAAGGGATATTTGGGTGGACTTGGAGACCTATAGTGAAAAAGGAAATATCCTCAGATGAAAACTAGAAAGAAGCTTTTTGAGAAACTGCTTTGTGATGGGTGAATTCATCACACAGAGTTACACCATTCTTTTCATAGAGCAGTTTGCTAACACTGTTTTCGAGGAAAATGCAAGAGGATGTTTGGGAGCGTATTGAAGCCCATGGTGACAAAGGAAATATCCTCAGATAAAAACCAAAAGGAAGCCTTCTGAGAAACTGCTTTGTGATGTGTGAATTCATCTCACAGACTTACATCTTCCTCTTCATGAAGCAGTTTGCTGACACTGTTTTCGTAGAATCTATTACGATATTTGGGAGTGGACTGAAGCCTTTGGAGACAAAGGATACATGCTCTGATAAAAACCAAACATAAGCTTTCTGAGAAACAGCTTTGGATGTGTGAATTCACCTCACAGAGATACACAATTCTTTTTATGGATCAGTTTGATAGCACTCTTTTTGGGGAATCTGAGTTGGGATCTTTTTAATCGCTTTGAAGCCTATGGTGACAAGGAAATATCCTCAGATAATAACTGGAAAGAAACTTTCTGAGAACGTTCATTGTGATGTGTGAATTCATCTCACAGAATTACATTGTTATTTGCATGGAGCAGTTTGCTAACACTGTTTTCTTGGAATCTGTAAAGGGATATTTCGCAGCAAATTGAAGTTTATGGTGAACAAAGGAATTATCCTCAGAAAAACTAGACAGATGGTTTCTGAGAAACTGCTTTCTGATGTGTGAGTTAATCTCATAGAGTTAGTGATTCTTTTCAGGGAACAGTCTGTTACCACTGTTACTGGGGAATCTGAGAAGGGATATTTTGGATCACGCTGAAGCCTACAATCACAAAGGAAATATACGCAAATGAAAACTAGAAATAAGCTTTCTGAGGAACTTCTTCATGTTGTGTGAATTCATCTCAAAGAGTTATACCTTCTTGTTCCTGAAGCAGTTTGCTAACACTGCTTTCATGGAAACTGCAAAGTGATATTTGGGAGTGCATTAATGCCTATGGTGAAAAAGGAAATATCCTCTGATAAAAAGTGGAAAGATTCTTTCTGAGAAACTACATTGTGATGTGTGAATACATCTCCCAGAGTTACACTTTTCTCTTCTTTTAGGAATATGCCAACACTGTTTTCTTAGAATCTGCAAAGGGAAATTTCTTAGTGCAATGAAACATATGTTGACAAAGGAAATATCCTCAGATGAAAAATAGAAAGAAGCTTTCTGAGAAACTGCCTTGTGATGTGTTAATTCATCTCACAGAGTTACACCTTTCTTTTCATTGAACAGTCTGCAAACACTCTTTTCATGGAACCTGCGTTAGGATATTCGGGAGTGGATTGAAGCCTATGGAGACAAAAGAAACAGCCTCAAATGAAAACCAAAAAGAAGCTTTCTGAGACACAGCTTTGGATGTCTGAATTCACCTCACAGAGTTACACGATTCTTTTCATAGATAATATTGATGGCACTATTGTTGGGGAATCTGAGAGGGGATATTTTGCATCACATTGCAGCCTATGGTGGCAAGGAAATATCCTCAGATAAAAACTGGAAAAAATCTTTCTGGGAAAGTTCTCTGTGATGTGTGCATTCATCTCACAGAGTTACACCATTCTTTTTATGGAGCAGTTAGCTAACACTCTTTTTGTGCAATATGCAGGAGGAGGTTTGGGAATGCACAGAAGCCCATGATGACAAAGGAAATATCCTCAGATAAAAAGCAAAAGGAAGCCTTCTGAGAAACTGCTTTCTGATGTGTGAATACATTTCACAGAGTTACAATGGTATTTTCATTGAGCAGTCTAATATTGTTTTCTTGCAATCCATAAAGCATATGTCACAGCGCCTTGAAGCTGATGGTGACAAAGGAAATATCCTCAGAGAAAAACTAGACAGAAGGTTTCTGAGAAACTGCTTTCTGAGGTGTGAATTCCTCTCACAGAGTTACAGATTATTTTCATGGAACAGTCTGTTACCATTGTCATTGGGGAATCTAAGAAGGGATATTTTGCATCATGAAGAAGCCTACACTGACAAAGGAAATATACTCAAATAAAAACTAGAAAGAAGTTTTCTAACAAACTTCTTTGTGATGTGTGAAATCACCTCACAGAGTCACACAATTCTTTTCATGGATAACATTGATAGCACTGTTGTTGGATTATCTGAGAGGGAATATTTTGCATCGCATTGAAGCCTACAGTGGCAAGGAAATATCCTCAGATAAAAACTGCAAGGAAAGTTTCTGGGAAAGTTCTTTGTGATGTGTGAATTCATCTCACAGAGTTATACCTTTCTTTTCATGGCACAGTTAGCTAACACTCTTTTCATGGAATCTGCAAAGCGATAATTGGGAGGACTTGGAGGCCTGTAGTGAAAAAGGAAATATCCTCAGGTGTAAACTGGAAAGAAGCTTTTTGAAAAGTTGTTTTGTGATGTGTGAATGCATCTTACAGAGTTACACCTTTCTTCTCATGGAGCAGTTTGCTAACACTCTTTTCGTGGAATATGCAAGAGGATGTTTGGGAGCGCATTGAAGCCCATGGTGACAAAGGAAATACCTTCAGATAAAAACCAAAAGGAAGCCTTCTGAGAAAGTACTTTGTGATATGTGAATTCATCTCACAGAGCTCCATATTCCTCTTCATGAAGCAGTTTGCTAACACCGTTTTCGTGGAATCTGTGTTAGGATATTTGGGAGTGGATTGAACCCTTTGGAGACAAAGGATATATGCTCAGATAAAAATCAAACAGAAGTTTTCTGAGAAACAGCTTTGGATGTGTGAATTAACCTCACAGAGATACACGATTATTTTCATGGATCAGTTTGATAGCACTGTTATTGGGGAATCTGAAATGGGATCTTTTTAATTGCATTGAAGCCTATGGTGACAAGGAAATATCCTCAGATAACTGGAAAGAAATTTTCTGAGAACGTTCTTTGTGATATGTGAATTCACCTCACAGAGTTACAATGTTATTTGCATGGAACAGTTGACTAACACTGTTTTCTTGGAATCCGTAAAGGGATATTTCACAGTGCATTGAAGTTTATGGTGAACAAAGCAATTATCCTCACAGAAAATCTAGACAGAAGTCTTCTGAGAAACTGCGTTCTGATGTGTGAAATCATCTCATAGAGTTAGATTTTCTTTTCATGGAGCAGTCTGTTATCACTGTTATTGGCAAATCTTAGAAGGGATATTTTGGATCGCTTTGAAGCCTACACTGACAAAGGAAATATACTCAAATGAAAACTAGAAAGAAACTTTCTGAGGAACTTCTTCGTGATGTGTGAATTCAACTCAAAGAGTTACACATTCATGTTCCTGAAGCAGTTTGCTAACACTGTTTTCATGGAATCTGCAAAGTGATATTGGGGAGCTCATTGAGGCCTATGGTGAAAAAGGAAATATCCTCTCATAAAAACTGTAAAAAATCTTTTTGAGAAACTACATTGTGATGTGTGAAGACATCTCCTGGAGTTACACTTTTCTTTTCATTGAGCAATTTTCCAACACTGTTTCATTGGAATCTGTAAGGGGATATTTCTTAGCGCAATGAAACTTATGTTGACAAAGGAAATATCCTAAGATAAAAACTAGAAAGCAGCTTTCTGTGAAACTGCTTTATGATGGGTTAATTCATTTCACAGAATTACACCTTTCTTTCCATGGAGCAGCCTGCAAATACTGTTTTTGTGGAATCTGCGTTAGGATATTTGAGATGAGATTGAAGCCTATGGAGACCAAGGAAACAGCCTCATATGAAAACGAAAAAGAAGCTGTCTGAGAAACAGCTTTGGATGTGTGAATTCACCTCAAAGACTTACACGATTATTTTCATGGATAACATTGACAGCACTGTTGTTGGGGAATCTGAGAGGGGATATTTTGCACTGCATTGAAGCCTATGGTGGCAAGGAAATATCCTCAGATAAAATCTGGAAAAAATCTTTCTGGGAAAGTTCTCCAGGATGTGTGAATGCATCTCACAGAGTTACACCTTTCTTTTCATGGATCAGTTTGCTAACACTCTTTTCGTGGAATCTGCAAGAAGATGTTGGGAGTACATTGAAGCCCATGGTGACAAAGGAAATATCCTCAGATAAAAAACAAAAGGAAGCCTTCTGAGAAACTGCTTTATGATGTGTTAATACATCTCACAGAGTTACAATGGTATTTTCATTGAGCAGTATTCTAACATTGTATTCTTGGAATCTGTAAAGCATATGTCGTAGTGCCTTGAAGCTTATGGTGACAAAGGAAATATCCTCAAAGAAAAACTACACGGAAGGTTTCTGAGAATGTTCTTTATAATGTGTGAATTCATCTCACAGAGTTGGACTCTTGTTTCTTGGAGTAGTCTGTTACCATTGGTTTTGGGAGATCTGAGAAAGGATATTTTGGATGGGATTAAATCCTACGTTGACAAGGGAAATACCCTCAAATAAAAAGGAGATGAAAGCTTTCTGAGAAACTTCTTTGTGATGTGTGAATTCACGTCACAGAATTACAATTTTCTCTTCATGAAGGAGTTTGCTAACACTGTGTTCCTGTAATCTGCAAAGTGATAGTTGGGAGTGCACTGAGGCATATGTTGAAAAAGGAAATATCCTCAGATGAAAAGTAGAAAGAAGGTTTCTGAGAAACAGTTCTCTGAGGTGTGAATTCTTCTCACAGAGTTACACTTTCTTTTCATGGAGCAGTCTGTTACCACTGTTTTTGGGGAATCTGAGAAGTGATATTATTTATTGCATTGAAGCCTATGCAAACAAAGGAAATATCCCCAAATAAAAACTAGAAAGCAGTTTCCCGAGAAACTTCTTTGTGATGTGTGAATTCATCTCGAAAAGATACACATTGTTCTTCAGGAATCACTTTGCCAACACTGTTTTTGTACAATCTACAAAGTGATATTTAGGAGTGCATTGAGGCATAGGGTGAAAAAGGAAATATCCTCAAGATGAAAACTAGAAAGAAGTTTTCTGAGAAACTGATTTCTGATGTGTGAATTCATCTCACAGCGTTACACTTTCGTTTCCTGGAGCAGTCTGTTACTGGTGTTTTTGGGGAATCTAAGAAGGTATATTTTTAGTCACATTGAAGCCTACGATGAAAAAGGAAATATCCTCAAATGAAAACGAGAAGAAAGTTTTCTTAGAAACTTCTTTGTGATATGTGAATTCACCTCACAGAATTACACCTTTCTCTTCATGAAGGAGTTTGCCAACACTGTGTTCCTGTAATCTACAAAGCGATATTTGGGAGCACAATGAGGCATATGGTGAAAAAGGAAACATCCTCACATTAAAATGGAAAGAATGTTTCTAAGAAACTATTCTCTGATGTGTGAATTCGTCTCACTGAGTTACATTTTCTTTTCATGGAGCAGTCTGTTAAGACTGTTTTTGGGGAATCTGAGAAGGGATATATTTTTATCACATTGCAGCCTACGGGGACAAAGGAAGTATCCTCAAATGAAAACTAGAAAGATGCTCTCAGAGACTTCTTTGTGATGTGTGAATTCATCTCAAAGAGATACACCTTTTATTTCATGAAACACTTTGCTAACACTGTTTTCGTGGAATCTCAAAAGTGATATTTGTGAGTGCATTAAGGCGTAAGGTGAAAAAGGAAATATCTTAAGATGAAAACCATAAAGAAGCTTTCTGAGAAACTGATATCTGATGTGGGAATTCATCTCATAGAGTTACACTTTCGTTTCATCTAGCAGTCTGTTATTAGTGTGTTTTAGGGAATCTCAGAAAGGATATTTTGGATCTCCTTGAAGCCTAGCCTGACAAAGGAAATATCCTCAAATAAAAACAAGAAAGAAGCTTTCTGAGAAGCTTCTTTGTGATGTGTGAATTCAGCTCACAGAATTACACCTTTCTCTTCATGAAGGAGATTGCAAACACTGTGTTCCTGTAATCTGCAAAAGGATATTTGGGAGCACACTGAGGCATATGGTGAAAAACGAAATATCCTCAGATCAAAACTAGAAAGAAGGTTTCTGAGAAATTGTTCTCTGATGTGTGAATTCGTCTCACAGAGTTACACTTTCTTTTCATGGAGCAGTCTGTTACCACTGTTTTTGAGGAATCTGAGAAGGGATATTTTATATCACATTGAAGCCTACGTGGACAAAGGAAATGTCCTCAAATAAAAACTAGAAAGAAGCTTTCAGAGACCTCTTTATGATGTGTGAATTCATTTCAAAGGGATACACCTTTTTCTTCATGAAACACTTTGCTAACACTCTTCTCGTGGAATCTGAAAAGTGATATTAGGGAGCGCATTGAGGCATAAGGTGAAAAAGAAAATATCCACAGATGAAAACCAGAAAGAAGTGCTCTGAGAAACTGATTTCTGATGTGTGAATTCATCTCACAGAATTACACTTTTGTTTCATGGAGCAGTCTGTTACCAGGGTTTTGGGGGAATCTCAGAAAGGATATTTTGGATCACATTGAAGCCAATGATGATGAAGGAAATATTCTCAAAAAAAAAAAAAGAGAAAGAAGCTTTCTGAGAAACTTCTTTGTGATGTGTGAATTCAACTTACAGAATTACACCTATCTCTTCATGAAGGAGTTTGCTAACACTGTGTTCCTGTAATCTGCAAAGTGATAACTGGGAGCACACTGAGCCATATTCTGAAAAAGGAAATATCCTCAGATGAAAACTAGAAAGAAGGTTTCCAAAAAACTGTTCTCTGATGTGTGAATTCTGCCCACAGAGTTACATTTTCTTTTAATGGAGCAGTCTGTTACCACTGTTTTTGAGGAATCTGAGAAGGGATATTTTATCTCGCATTGAAGCCTAAGAGGACAAAGGAAATATCCTCAAATAAAAGTTAGAAATAAGCTTTCTGAGAAACTTCCTCGTGATCCGTGAATTCATCTCAAAGAGATACACCTTTCTCTTCATGAAACAGTTTTCTAACACTGTTTTCGTGATATTTGTAAAGTGATATTTGGGAGCACATTGAGGCATAAGGTGAAAAAGGAAATATTCTCAGATGAAAACCAGAAAGAAGCTTCCTGAGAAACTGATTCATGTTGTGTGAATTCATCTCACAGGGTTACATTTTCGTTTTATGAAGCAGTCTGTTACCACTGTTTTTGGGGAATCTGAGAAGGGATATTTTGGATTGCATTGAAGCCTATGCAGACAAAGGAAATATCCTCAAATGAAAACGAGAAAGAAGTTTTCTTAGAAACTTCTTTGTGGTATGTGAATTCACCTCAAAGAATTACACCTTTCTTTCATGAAGGAGTTTGCAAACACTGGATTCCTGTAATCTGCAAAGTGATATTTGGGAGCGCACTGATTCATAAGGTGAAAAAGGAAATATCCTCAGAGGAAAACTAGAAAGAAGGTATCTGACAAACTGTTCTCTGATGTGTGAATTCTTCTCACAGAGTTACAGTTTCGGTTCATGGAGCTGTCTGTTACCACTGTTTTTGGGCAACCTGTGAAATGATATTATTTATTGCATTGAAGCCTACGTGGACAAAGGAAATATCCTCAAATAAAAACTGGAAAGAATCTTTCTGAGAGACTTCTTTGTGACGTGTGAATTCAACTGAAAGAGATACACGTTTTTCTTCATGAAACAATTTGCTAACACTCTTTTCGTGGAAACTGAAAGTGATATTTAGGAGAACATTGAGGCATAAAGTGAAAAAGGAAATATCCTCAGATGAAAAAAAAGAAAGAAGCTTTCAGAAAAACTGATTTCTGATGTGTGAATTCATCTCACAGAGTTACACTTTCGTTTCCTGGAGCAGTCTGTTACCAGTGTTTTTGGGGAATCTCAGAAAGGATATTTTGGATCTCATTGAAGCCTATGCTGACAAAGGAAATATCCTCAAATAAAAACAAGAAAGAAGCTTTCTGAAAAGCTTCTTTGTGATGTGTGAATTCAACTCACACTCACACAACTACACCTTTCTCTTCATGAAGGAGTTTGCTAACACTGTGTTCCTGTAATCTGCAAAGTGATATTTGGGAGCGCACTGACACATATGGTGAAAAAGGAAATATCCTCAGATGAAAACTAGAAAGAAGGTGTCTGAGAAACTATTCTCTGATGGGTGAATTCTTCTCACAGAGTTACACTTTCTTTTCATGGAGCAGTCTGTCACCACTGTTTTTGAGGAATATCAGAAGGGATATTTTTTCTCGCATTGAAGCCTACACATACAAAGGAAATATCCTCAAATAAAAACGAGAAAGAAGCTTTCTGAGAAACTTCTTTGTGATGTGTGAATTCACCCCATAGAATTACACCTTTCTCTTCATGAAGGACTTTGCTAACACTGTGTTCCTGTAATCTGCAAAGTGACATTTGGGAGCTCACTGAGGCATATGGTGAAAAAGGAAATATCCTCAGATGAAAACTAGAAAGAAGGCTTCTGAGAAACTGATTTCTGATGTATGAACTCATCTCACAGCGTTACACTTTTGTTTCATGAAACAATCTGTTACCAGTGTTTTTGGGGAATCTGAGAAGGGATATTTTGTTTCGCATTGAAGCCTAAGCTGACAAAGGAAATATCCTAGAATAAAAGTGAGAAAGAATTTTTCTGAGAAACTTTTTGTGATGTGTGAATTCATCTCAAAGAGATACACCTTTCTCATCACGAAACAGTTTGCTAACACGGTCTTCATGGAATTTGCAAAGTGATATTTGGCAGCACATTGAGGCATATGGTAAAAAACTAAATATCCTCAGATGAAAACCAGAAAGAAGCTTTCTCAGAAACTGATTTCTGATATATAAATGCATCTCATAGAGTTACACTTTCGTTTCCTGGAGCAGTCTGTTACCAGTGCTTTTGTGGAATCTCAGAAAGGATATTTTGGATCACATTGAAGCCTATGCTGACAAAGGAAATATCCTCAAATGAAAACGAGAAGAAAGCTTTCTGAGAAACTTCTTTGTGATGTGGGAATTCAACTCACAGAATTACACCTTTCTCTTCATGAAGGAGTTTGCTAACACTGTGTTCCTGTAATCTGCAAAGTGATATTTGGGAGCGCACTGATGCATATGGTGAAAAAGGAAATATCCTCAGATGAAAACTAGAAGGAAGGTATCTGAGAAACTGTTCTCTGATGTGTGAATTCGTCTCACAGGGTTACAGTTTCTTTTCATATATCACTCTGTTACCACTGTTTCTGAGGAATCTCAGAAGGGACATTTTATCTCACATTGAAGCCTAAGAGGACAAAGGAAATATCCTCAAATAAAAGTTAGAAATAAGCTTTCTGAGAAACTTCTTCATGATGTGTGAATTCATCTCCAAGAGATACACCTTTCTCTTCATGAAGCAGTTTTTAAACACGGGTTTCATTGAATTTGCAAAGTGATATTTGGGAGCGCATAGAGGCATAAGGTGAAAAAGGAAATATCCTCAGATGAAAACCAGAAAGGAGCTTTCTGAGAAACTGAATTCTGATGTGTGAATTCATCTCAGAGCGTTACACTTTCTTTTAATGAAGTGGACTGTTACCAGTGTTTTTGGGGAATCTGAGAAGGAATATTTTAGATCACATTGAAGCCTACGCAGACAAAGGAAATATCCTCCAATGAAAACAAGAAAGAAGTTTTCTTAGAAACTTCTTTGTGATATGTCAATTCATCTCACAGAATTACACCTTTCTTCATGGATGAGTTTGCTAACACTTTGTTCCTGTAATCTGCAAAGTGATATTTGGGAGTGCACTGAGGCATATGGTGAAAAAGGAAATATCCTCAGATGAAAACTAGAAAGAAGGTTTCTGAGAAACTATTCTATGATGTGTGAATTCTTCTCACACAGTTACAGTTTCTTTTCATGGGGCTGTCCGTTACCACTGTTTTTGGGGAATCTCAGAAAGGATATTTTGGATCGCATTGAAGCCTACGCATACAAAGGAAATATCCTCAGATAAAAACGAGAAAGAAGCTTTCTGAGAAGCTTCTTTGTGATGTGTGAATTCAACTCACAGAATTACACGTTTGTCTTCATGAAGGAGTTTGCTAACACAGTGTTCCTGTAATCTACAAAGTGATTTGGGAGTGCACTGAGGCATATGGTGAAAAAGGAAATATCCTCACATGAAAAATAGAAAGCTTTCTAAGAAAATCCTTTGTGGTGTGTGCATTCACATCACAGAATTACACCTTTCTCTTCATGAAGGTGTTTGCTGACAATGTGTTCCTGTAATCTGCAAAGTGATATTTGGGAGCACACTGAGAAATATGGTGGAAAAGGAAATATCCTCAGATGAAAACTAGAAAGAAGGTTTCTGAGAAACTTTTCTCTGATGTGTGAATTCCTCTCACTGAGTTACACTTTCTTTTCATATATCAGTCTGTTACCACTGTTTTTGGGCAATCTGAGAAGTGATATTCTTTATCGCATTGAAGCATGGTGGACAAATGAAATATCCTCAAATAAAAACTAGAAAGAAGCTTTCTAGGAAACTTCTTTGTGAAGTGTGAATTCATCTCAAAGAGATACACTTTGTTCTTCATGAAACAGTTTGCTAACACTGTTTTCGTGGAATCTGAAAACTGATATTTGGGAGCGCATTGAGGCATAAGGTGAAAAAGAAAATATCCTCAGATGAAAACCAGAAAGAAGATTTCTGAAAAACTGATTTCTGACGTGTGAATTCATCTCTCAGGGTTTTCCTTTCGTTTCGTGGAGCAGTCTGTTATCAGTGTTTTGGGGGAATCTCTGAGAGGATATTTTGGATCACAATGAAGCCTATGCTGACAAAGGAAATACCCTCAAATAAAAACGAGACAGAATCTTTCTTAGAAACTTCTTAGTGATGTGTGAATTCACCTCACAGAATTACACCTTTCTCTTCATGAAGGAGTTTGCTAACACTGTGTTCCTGTAATCTGAAAAGTGATATTAGAGAGTGCACAGAGGCATTTGGTGAAAAACAAAATAGACTTAGTTGGAAACTAGAAAGAATTTTTTCTGAGAAAGTGTTCTCTGATGCATGAATTCTTCCCACAGAGGAGAAATGTCCTCAAATAAAAGTGGCAAAGAAGCTTTCTGAGAAACTTCTTTGTGATGTGTGAAGTCATCTAAAAGAGATACACCTTTATCTTCTTGAAACAGTTTGCTAACACTATTTTCGTCGCATCTGAAAAGTGATATTTGGGAGCGCAATGAGGCATAAGGTGAAAAAGGAAATATTCTCAGATGAAAGCCAGAAAGAAGCTTTCTGAGAAACTGATTTCTGATGTGTGAATTCATCTCACAAAGTTACACTTTCGTTTCCTGGAGCAGTCTGTTACTACTGTTTTTGGGGAATCTCAGAAAGGATATTTTGGATCGAACTGTTGCCTGTGCTGAAAAAAGAAATATCCTCAAATAAAAATGAGAAAGAAGCGTTCTGAGAAACTTCTTTGTGATGTGTGAATTCACCTCACAGAATTACACCTTTCTCTTCATGACGGAGTTTGCTAACACTGTTTTCGTGGAATCTGAGAAGTTATATTTGGGAGCTCACTGAGGCACATGGTGAAAAAGGAAGTATTCTCAGATGAAAACTAGAAAGAAGGTATCTGAGAAACGGTTCTCTGATGTGTGAATTCGTCTCACAGAGTTACACTTTCTTTTCATGGAGCAGTCTGTTACCACTGTTTTTGAGGAATCTGAGAAGGGATATTTTATCTCGCATTGAAGCCTAAGAGGACAAAGGAAATATCCTCAAATAAAAGTTAGAAATAAGCTTTCTGAGAAACTTCCTCGTGATCCGTGAATTCATCTCAAAGAGATACACCTTTCTCTTCATGAAAGAGTTTGCTAACACTGTTTTCGTGGACTCTGAGAAGTTATATTTGGGAGCTCACTGAGGCACATGGTGAAAAAGGAAATATTCTCAGATGAAAACTAGAAAGAAGGTTTTGAGAAAGTGTTCTATGATGTGTGAATTCTTCTCACAGAGGAGAAATATCTACAAATAAAAATTACAAAGAAGCTTTCTGAGAAACTTCTTTGTGATATGTTAATTCATCTCACAGAGTTACACTTTCATTTCATGGAGCAGTCTGTTAGCAGTGTTTTTGGGGAATCTCAGAAAGGATATTTTGGATCGCACTGAAGCCAGTGCTGACAAAGGAAACATCCTGAAGTAAAAACGAGAAAGAAGCTTTCTGAGAAACTTCTTTGTGATGT
The DNA here is from genome assembly GCF_003255815.1 of Theropithecus gelada. Lineage (NCBI taxonomy): Eukaryota > Metazoa > Chordata > Mammalia > Primates > Cercopithecidae > Theropithecus > Theropithecus gelada. Next base: position 92,686,594 of record NC_037689.1, read on the forward strand.
GTGAGTTCAACTCACAGCAATACACCTTTCTCTTCATGAATGAGTTTACTAACACTGTGTTCCTGTAATCTGCAAAGTGATATTTGGGAGTGCACTGAGGCATGTGAAGAAAAAGGAAATATCCTCAGATGAAAACTATAAAGAAAGTTTCTGAGAAAATGTTTTCTGATGTGCGAATTCTTCTCACAGCATTACACTTTCTTTTCATGGAGAAGTCTGGTACCACTGCTTTTGGGGAATCTGAAAGGGATATTTTTTATCGCATTGAAGCATACACAGACAAAGGAACTATCCTCAAATGAAAGTTAGAAAGAAGCTTTCTGAGAAACTTCTTGGTGATGCGTGAATTCATCTCAAAGAGATACACATTTTTCTTCATGAAACACTTTGCTAACACTTTATCGTGGAGTCTGAAAAGTGATATTTGGGAGTGCATTGAGGCATAATTTGAAAAAAGAAATATCCTCAGATTAAAAACAGAAAGAAGCTTTCTGAGAAAATGCATTGTGATGTGTGAATACATCTCCCAGAGTTACATTTTTCTTTTCATTGAGCAATTTGCCAACACTGTTTTCTTGGAATCTGCAAAGGGATATTTCTTATCCCAGTGAAACTTATGTTGACAAAGGAAATATCCTCAGATAAAAACTAGAAAGAAGCTGTCTGAGAAACTGCTTTGTGATGGGTTAATTCATCTCACAGAGTTACTCCTTTCTTTTCATTGAGCAGTCTGCAAACATTATTTTTGGGGAATCCGTGTTAGGATATTTGGGAGCGCAATGAAGCCTATGGAGACAAGGAAAACAGCCTCAGATGAAATCCAAAAAGAAGCTGTCTGAGAAACAGCTTCGGATGTGTGAATTCACCTCACAGATTTACACGATTCTTTTCAGGTATAACACTGATAGTACTGTTGTTGGGGAATCGGTGAGGGGATATTTTGCATCGCATTGAAGCCTATGATGGCAAGTAAATATCCTCAGATAAAAACTGGAAAAAATCTTTCTTGGAATTTTCTTTGTGATTTGTGAGGTCATCTCACAGTGTTACACGTTTCTTTTCATGAAGCAGTTAGCTAACACTCTTTTCCTGGAATCTGCAAAGGGATATTTGGGAGGACATGGAGACCTATAGTGAAAAAGGAAATATCCTCAGATGAAAACTAGAAAGAAGCTTTTTGAGAAACTACTTTGTGATGTGTGAATGCATCACACAGAGTTACAGCGTTCTTTTCATACAGCAGTTTGCTAATACTGTTTTTGAGGAAAATGCAAGAGGATGTTTGGGAGCGTATTGAAGCCCATGGTGACAAAGGAAATATCCTCAGATAAAAACCAAAAAGAAGCCTTCTGAGAAACTGCTTTGTGATGTGTGAATTCATCTCACAGAGTTACATCTTCCTCTTCATGAAACAGTTTGCTAACGCTGTTTTCATGGAATCTGCGTTAGAATATTTGCGAGCAGATTGAAGCCTTTGGAGACAAAGGATATATGCTCAGATAAAAACCAAAGAGAAGCTTTCTGAGAAACAGCTTTGGATGTGTGAATTCACCTCACAGAGATACACGATTCTTTTCATGGATCAGTTTGGTAGCACTGTTGTTGGGGAATCTGAGATGGGATCTTTTAAATCGTATTGAAGCCTATAGTGACAAGGAAATATCCTCAAATAATAACTTGAAAGAAACTTTCTGAGAAAGTTCTTTGCAATGTGTGAATTCATCTCACAGAGTTACAATGTCATTTGCATGGAGTAGTTTGCTGACACTGTTTCCTTGGAATCCATAAAGGTATATTTTGCAGCGCATTGAAGTTTATGTTGAACAAAGCAATTATCCTCAGAGAAAAACTAGACAGAAGGTTTCTGTGAAACTGCTTTCTGATGTGTGAATTCATCTCATAGAGTTAGAGTTTCTTTTCATGGAGCAGTCTCTTACCACTGTTATTGGGGAATTTGAGAAGGGATATTCTGGACTGTACTGAAGCCTATGCTGACAAAGGAAATATACTCAAATAAAAACTAGAAAGAAGCTTTCTGAGAAACACCTTCATGATGTGTGAATTCATCTCAAAGAGTTACACCTTCCTGTTCATGAAGCAGTTTGCTAACACTGTTTTCGTGGAATCTACACAGTGATATCGGGGAGCACATTGAGGCCTATGGTGAAAAAGGAAATATCCTCTGATGAAAACTAGAAAGAAGCTTTTTGAGACTGCTTTGTGATGGGTGAATTCATCACACAGAGTTACAGCGTTCTTTTCATTTAGCAGTTTGGTAATACTGTTTTCCAGGAAAATGGAAGAGGATGTTTGGGAGTGCATTGAGGCCCATGGTGACAAAAGAAATAACCTCAGATAAAAACCAAAAGGAAGCTTTCTGAGAAACTGCTTTCTGATATGTGAATTCATCTCACAGAGTTACATCTTCCTCTTCGTGAAGCAGTTTGCTAACACTGTTTTCGTAGAATCTGCGTTAGGATATTTGGGAGCGGTTTGAAGTCTTTGGAGAAAAAGGGTATATGCTCAGATAAAAACCAAAGAGAAGCTTTCTGAGAAACAGCTTTGGATGTGTGAATTCACCTCACAGAGATACATGATTCTTTTCAAGGATCAGTTTGGTAGCACTGTTGTTGGGGAATCTGAGATGGGATCTTTTTAATCGTATTGAAGCCTATGGTGACAAGGAAATATCCTCAGATAATAACTGGAAAGAAACTTTCTGAGAACGTTCTTTGTGATATGTGAATTCACCTCACAGAGTTACAATGTTATTTGCATGGACCAGTTTGCTAACACTGTTTTCTTGAAATCCATAAAGGTATATTTTGCAGTGCATTGAAGTTTATGGAAAACAAAGCAATTATCCTCAGAGAAAAACTAGACAGAAGGTTTCTGAGAAACTGCTTTCTGATGTGTGAATTCATCTCATAGAGTTAGAGTTCCTTTTCATGGAGCAGTCTGTTACCACAGTTATTGGGGAATCTTAGAGGGGATATTTTGGATCGTGCTGAAGCCTATGCTGACAAAGGAAATATACTCAAATAAAAACTAGAAAGAAGCATTCCGAGAAACTTCTCATGATGCGTGAATTCATCTCAAAAAGTTACACCTTCCTGTTCATGAAGCAGTTTGCTAACACTGTTTTCGTGGAATCTGCAAAGCGATATTGGGGAGCGCACTGAGGCCTATGGTGAAAAAGGAAATATCCTCCGATAAAAACTGGGAAGAAGCTTTCTGAGAAACTGCATTGTGATGTGTGAATATATCTCCCAGAGGTACACTTTTCATTTCGTTGAGCAATTTGTCAACACTGTTTTCTTGGAATCTGCAAAGGGATATTTTTTATTGCAATAAAACTTATGTTGACAAAGGAAATATCTTCAGATAAAAACTAGAAAAAGCTTTCCGAGAAACTACTTTGTGATGGGTTAATTCACCTCCCAGAGTTTCACCTTTCTTTTCATTGAGCAGTCTGCAAAAACTGTTTTCGTGGGATCTGCGTTAGATCATTTGGGAGCAGATTGAAGCTTATGGAGAAAAAGGAAACAGCCTCAGATGAAAATCAAAAAGAAGCTGTCTGAGAAACAGCTTTGGATTTGTGAATTCACCTCACAGAATTACATGGTTCTTTTCATGAATAACATTGGTAGCACTTTTGTTGTGGAATCTGAGAGGGGATATTTTGCATCGCATTGAAGCCAGTGGTGGCAAGGAAATATCCTCAGATTAAAACTGGAAAAAATCTTTCTGGGAAAGTTTTTTGTGATATGTGAATTCATCTCGCAGAGTTATACCTTTCTTTTCATGGAGCAGTTTTCTAACACTCTTTTCATGGAATCTGCAAGAGGATGTTGGGGAGTGCTTTGAAACCCATGGTGTCAAAGGATATATCCTCACATAAAAACCAAAGGGAAGCTCTCTGAGAAACTACTTTTTGATGTATGAATACATCTCACAGAGTTACAATGGTATTTTCACTGAGCAGTCTGCTAACTTTGTTTTCTTGGAACCCATAAAGCATATGTCGCAGCGCCTTGCAGCTTATGGTGACAAAGAAAATGTCATCAGAGAAAAACTAGGCAGAAAGTTTCTGAGAAACTGTTTTCTGATGTGTGAATTCCTCTCACAGAGGTACAGTTTCTTTTCATGGAGCAGTCTGTTTCCACTGTCATTGGGGAATCTGAGAAGGGATATTTTGCATCTCACTGAAGCCTACGCTGACAAAGGAAATATACTCAAATAAAAACTAGAAAGAAGCTTTCTAAGAAATCTCTTTGTGATGTGTGAATTCAACTCACAGAGTTGCACAATTCTTTTCATGGATAACATTGCTAGCACTACTGTTGGGGAATCTGGGCGGGGATATTTTGCATTGCTTTGAAGCCAATGATGGCAAGGAAATATCCTCAGATGAAAACTGCAAAGAATCTTTCTGGAAAGTTCTTTGTGATGTGTGAATTCATCTCACAGAGTTATACGTTTCTTTTCATGAAGCAGTTAGCTAACACTCTTTTCATGGAATCTGCAAAGGGATATTTGGGAGTACTTGGAGGCCTATAGTGAAAAAGGAAATATCCTCAGATGAAAACCAGAAAGAAGCTTTTTGAGAAACTACTTTGTGATGGGTGAATTACTGCACAGAGGTACAGCGTTCTTTTCATACAGCAGTTTGCTAACACTGTTTTTGAGGAAAATGCAAGAGGATGTTTGGGAGCGCATTGAAGCTCACGGTGACAAAGGAAATATCCTCAGATAAAAACCAAAAAGAAGCCTTCTGAGAAACTGCTTTGTGATGTGTGAATTTATCTCACAGAGCTACATCTTCCTCTTCATGAAGCAGTTTGCTAACACTGTTTTCGTGGAATCTGCGTTAGGATATTTGGGAGCGGATTGAAACCTTTAGCAACAAAGGATGTATGCTCAGATAAAAACCAAAGAGAAGCTTTCTGAGAAACAGCTTTGGAAGTGTGAATTCACCTCACAGAGATACACGATTCTTTTCATGGGTCAGTTTGATAGCACTGTTGTTGGGGAATCTGAGATGGGACCTTTTAATCGCATTGAAGCCTATGGTGACAAGGAAATATCCTCAGGTAATAACTGGAAAGAAACTTTCCGAGAAAGTTCTTTGCAACGTGTGAATTCATCTTACAGAGTTACAATGTTGTTTGCATGGACCAGTTTGCTAACACTGTTTTCTTGGAATCCATTAAGGGATATTTCGCAGCACATTGAAGTTTATGGTGAACAAAGCAATTATCTCCAGAGAAAAACTAGACAGAATGTTTCTGAGAAACTGCTTTCTGATGTGTGAATTCATCTCATAGAGTTAGAGTTTCTTTTCATGGAGCGATCTGTTACCACTGTTATTGGGGAAGCTGAGATGGGATATTTTGCATCGTGCTGAACCCTATGCTGACAATGGAAATATACTCAATTAAAAACTAGAAAGAAGGTTTTTGAGGAACTTCTTCATAATGTGTCAATTCATCTCAAAGAGTTACAGCTTTCTTTTCTTGGAGCAGTTAGCTAACACTATTTTCGTGGAATCTGCAAAGGGATATGTGGGAGGACTTGGAGGCCTATAGTGGAAAAGGAAATATCCTAATATAATGACTGGAAAGAAACTTTCTGTGAAAGTTCTTCTCGATGTGTGAATTCATCTCACAGAGTTACAATGTTATTTTCATTGAGCAGTGTGCTAACACTGTTTTCTTGAAATCCATAAAGGGATATTTCTCAGCACATTGAAGTTTATGATGAAAAAGGGGATTATTCTCAGAGAAAAACTAGATAGAAGGTTACTGAGGAACTGCTTTCTGATGTGTGAATTTATCTCATAGAGTTACACTTTCTTTTCAAGGCGCAGTCTGTTACCACTGTTATTGGGGAATCTGAGAAAGGATAATTTGGACTGAACTGAAGCCTACGCTGACAAGGAAATATACTCAAATGAAAACTAGAAAGAAGCCTTCTGAGGAACGTCTTCATGATGTGTGAGTTCATCTCAAAGAGTGACTCTTTCCTGTTCATGAAGCGGTTTGCTAACACTATTTTCGTGGAATCTGCAGAGTTATATTTGGGAGCGTATTGAGGCCTATGGTGAAAAAGGAAATATCCTCAGATAAAAACTGGAAAGAAGCTTTCTGAGAAACTGCATTGTAATGTGTGAATACGCCTCCCAGAGTTACACTTTTCTTTTGATTGAGCAATTTGCCAACACTGTTTTCTTGGAATCTGCAAAGGTATATTTCTTGGCGCAATGAAACTTATTTTGACAAAGGAAATATCCTCAGATAAAAACTAGAAAGCAGCTTTCTGAAAAACTGCTTTGTGATAGGTTAATTCATCTCACAGAGTTACATCCTTCTTTTCATTGAGCAATCTGCAAACACTATTTTCGTGGAATCTGCGTTAGGATATTTGGGAGCGGATTGAAGCCTATGGAGACAAAGGAAACAGCCTCAGATGAAATCCACAAAGAAGCTGTCTGAGAAACAGGTTTGGGTGTTTGAATTCACCTCACAGAGTTACACGATTCCTTTCATGGATAACATTGATAGCACTGTTGTTGGGGAATCTGAGTGGGGACATTTTGCATTGCATTGAAGCCTGTGGTGGCAAGGAAATATCTTCAGATAAAACATGGAAAAAATCTTTCTGGGAAAGTTCTTTGTGATGTATTTATGTATCTCACGGAGTTACACCTTTCTTTTCATGGAGGAGTTTGCTAACACTCTTTTCGTGGAATCTGCAAGAGGATGTTTGGGAGCACATTGAAGCCCATGGTGACAAAGGAAATATCCTCAGACAAAAACCAAAAGGAAGCTTTATGAGGAAATTCTTTCTCATGTGTGAACACATCTCACAGAGTTACAATGGTATTTTCATTGAGCAGTCTGCTAACATTGTTTTCTTGGAAACCGTAAAGCATATATTGCAGCGCCTTGAAGCTTATGGTGACAATGGAAATATCCTCAGAGAAAAACTAGAAAGAAGCTTTCTGAGAAACTGCTTTCAGATGAGTGATTTCCTCTCACAGAGTTAGTTTCTTCTCATGGTGCAGTCTGTTACCACTGTCACTGGAGAATCAGAGAAGGGATATTTTGCATTGCGCTGAAGCTTACGCTGACAAAGGACATATACTCAAACAAAAAGTAGAAAGAAGCTTTCCAAGAAACTTCTTTTTGATGTGTGAATTCACCTCACAGAGTTACACAATTCTTTTCATGGATAACATTGATAGCACTGTTGTTGGGGAATCTGAGAGGGGTTATTTTGCATGACATTGAAGTCTATGGTGGCAAGGATATATCCTCAGATAAAAACTGCAAAGAATCTTTCTGGGAAAGTTCTTTGTGATATGTGAATTCATCTCACAGAGTTACACCTTTCTTTTCATGAAGCAGTTAGCTAACACTCTCTTCGTGGAATCTGCAAAGGGATATTTGGGAGGACTTGGAGGTCTATAGTGAAAAAGGAAATATCCTCAGATGAAAACTAGAAAGAAGCTTTTTGAGAAACTGCTTTGTGATGTGTGAATTCATCACTCAGAGTTACTGCATTCTTTTCATACAGCAGTTTACTAATACTGCTTTTGAGGAAAATGCAAGAGAATGTTTGGTTCCGCATTGAAGCCCATGGTGACAAAGGAAATATCCTCAGATAAAAAACCAAAAGGAAGCCTTCTGAGAAACTGCTTTGTGATGTGTGATTTCATCTCACAGAGTTACACCATCCTCTTCATGAAGCAGTTTGCTAACACTGTTTTCGTGGAACGTCATTAGGATATTTGGGAGCGGATTGAAGCCTTTGGAGACAAAGGAAACAGCATCAGATGAAAACCAAAAAGAAGCTGTCTGAGAAACAGCTTTGAATGTGTGAATTCACTTCACAGAGATACATGATTATTTTCATGGATAACATTGATTGCACTGTTTTTGGGGTATCTGATATGGGATCTTTTTAATCGCATGGAAGCCTATGGTGACAAGGAAATATCCTCAGATAATAACTGGAAAGAAACTTTCTGAGAAAGTTCTTAGTGATGTGTGAATACATCTCACAGAGTTACAATGTTATTTTCATTGAGCAGTTTGCTAACACTGTTTTCCTGGAATCCATAAAATGATAGTTCACAGCACACTGAAGTTTATGGTGAACAAAGGAATTTTCCTCAGACAAAAATTAGATAGACGGTTTCTGAGAAACTGCTTTCTGATGTGTCAATTCCTCTCACAGAGTTACAGTTTCTTCTCATGGAACAGTCTGTTACCACTGTCAATGGGGAATCTGAGAAGGAGAATTTGGATCGTGTTGAAGCCTATGCTGTCAAAGAAAATATACTCAAACAAAAACTAGAAAGAAGATTTCCAAAAAACTGCTTTGTGGTGTGTGAATTCACCTCACAGAGTTACCCAAATCTTTTCATGGTTAACATTGATAGCACTGTTGTTGGGGAATTGGAGAAGGAATATTTTGCATCTCATTGAAACCTACAGTGGCAAGGAAATATCCTCAGATAAAAACTGCAAAGAATCTTTCTGGAAAAGTTCTTTGTGATGTGTGAATTCATCTCACAGTGTTACACTTCCTTTTCATGGAACAGTTTGCTAACACTGTTTTTGTGGAATACGCAAGAGGATGTTTGGGAGCGCATTGAAGCCCATCAAGGAAATATCCTCAGATAAAAACCAAAAGGAAGCCTTCTGAGAAGCTGCTTTCTGATTTTTGAATACATCTCACAGAGTTACTATGGTATTTTCTTTGAGCAGTCTGCTAACATTGTTTCCTTGGAATCCGTAAAGAATATGTAGCAGCGCCTTGAAGCTTATGGTGAACAAAACAATTATCCTCAGAGAAAAACTAGACAGAATGTTTCTGATAAACTGCTTTCTGATGTGTGAAATCCTCTCACAGAGTTACAGCTTCTTTTCATGGATCAGTCTGTTACCACTCTCATTGGGGAATCTGAGAAGGGATATTTTGCATAGCGCCAAAGCGTACGCTGCCAAAGGAGATATACTCAAATAAAAACTAGAAAGAAGCTTTCTAAGAAACTGCTTTGTGATTTGTGAATTTACCTCACAGAGTTACACAATTCTTTTCATGGATAACAGTGACAGCACTGCTGTTGAGGAATTTGAGAGGGGATATTTTGCATGGCATTGAAGCCTACGGTGGCAAGGAAATATCCTCAGATAAAAACTACAAATTATCTTTCTGGAAAGTTATTTGTGATGTGTGAATTCATCTCACAGTGTTACACCTTTCTTTTCGTGGAGCAGTTAGCTAACACTCTTTTTGTGGACTCTGCAAAGGGATATTTGGGAGGACTTGGAGGCCTATAGTGAAAAAGGAAATAACCTCAGATGAAAACTATAAAGAAGCTTTTTGAGAAACTGCTTTGTGATGTGTGAATTCATCACTCAGAATTACACCGTTCTTTTCATACAACAGTTTGCTAACACTGTTTTCAAGGAAAATGGAAGAGGATGTTTGGGAGCATATTGAAGCCCATGGTGACAAAGGAAATATCCTCAGATAAAATCCAAAAGGAAGCCTTCTGAGAAACAGCTTTGTGATGTGTGAGTTCATCTCACAGAGTTACACCTTCCTCTTCATGAAGCAGTTTGCTAACACTGTTTTCGTGGAATCTGCATTAGGATATTTGGGAGCGGATTGAAGCCTTTGGAGACAAAGGAAACAGCATCAGATGAAAACCAAAAAGAAGCTGTCTGAGAAACAGCTTTGGATGTGTGAATTCACCTCACAGAGTTACAGGATTCTTTTCATGGGTAACATTAATAACACTGTTGTTGGGGAATCTGAGAGGGTATATTTTGCATCGCACTGAAGTCTACGGTGGCAAGGAAATATCCTCAGATAAAAGCTGGAAAAAATCTTTCTGGGAAAGTTCTTTGTGATGTGTGAATTCATCTCACAGAGTTACAGCTTTCTTTTCATGGAGTAGTTTTCTGACACTCTTTTCGTGGAATCTACAAGAGGATGTTCAGGAGCACATTGAAGCCCATGGTGACAAAGAAAATATACTCAGATAAAAACCAAAAGGAAGCCTTCTGAGAAACTGCTTTGTGATGTGTGAATTACCTCTCAGAGATATGCGATTGTTTTCATGGATCACTTTGATAGCACCGTTGTCGGGGAATCTGAGAAGGGATATTTTTGATTGCATAGAAGCCTATGGTGACAAGGAAATATCCTCAGATAAAAACTGGAAAGACGTTTTCTGAGAAAGTTCTTTGTGATGTGTGAATTCATCTCACAGATTTACAATGTTATTTTCATTGAACAGTCTGCTAACACTGTGTTTTTGGAATCTGTAAAGGGATATCTCACAGCACATTGAAACTCATGGTAAACAAAGGAATTATCCTCAGATTAAAACTAGATGAAAGGTTTCTGAGAAACTGCTTTCTGATGTGTGAATTAATCTCATAGAGTTAGAGTTTCTTTTCATGGAGCAGTCTGTTACCACTGTTTTTTGGGAATCTGAGAAGGGATATTTTGGATCGCACTGAAGGCTATGCTGACAAAGGAAATACACTCAGATAAAAATTAGAAAGAAGATTTCTGAGAAAGTTCTTTGTGATGTGTGAATTCATCTCACAGAGTTACACCTTTCTTTTCATGGAGCACTATGCTAACACTCTTTTCATGGTATCTACAAAGGGATATTTTGGAGGACTTGGAGGCCTATAGTGAAAAGGAGAATATCCTCAGATGAAAACTAGAAAGAAGCTTTTTGAGAAACTGCTTTGTGTGGTGTGAATTCATCACACAGAGTTACCACGTTCTTTTCATACAGCAGTTTGCTAACACTGTTTTCATAGAAAATGAAACAGAATGTTTGATAGCACATTGAAGCCTATGGTGACAAAGGAAATATCCTCAGATAAAAACAAAAAAAAGCCTTCTGAGAAACTGCTTTGTGATGTGTGAATACATCTCACAGAGTTGCAGTGGCATTTTCATTGAGCAGTCTGCTAACACTGTTTTCTTGGAATCCATAAAGGGATATTTCGCAGCATCTTGAAGCTTATGGTGACAAATGAAATATCCTCAGAGAAAAACTAGACAGAATGTTTCTGAGAAACTGCTTTCTGATGTGTGAATTCACCTCACAGAGATACATGATTCTTTTCATGGGTCAGTTTGATAGCACTGTTGTTGGGGAATCTGAGAAGGGATATTTTGGATCATGCTGAAGTCTATGCTGTCAAAGGAAATATACTCAAATAAAAACTAGAAAGAAGCTTTCTGAGAAACTTCTTTGTGATGTGTGAATTCATCTCACAGTGTTACACCTTCCTCTTCATGAAGCAGTTTGCTAACACTGTTTTCCTTTAATCTGCAAAGTGATATTTGGGAGTGCATTGAGGCCTATTGTGAAAAAGGAAATATCCTCAGATAAACCTGGAAAGAAGCTTTCTGAGAAACTGCATTGTGATGTGTGAATACATCTCCCTGAGTTACACTTTTCTTTTCATTGAGCAGTTTGCCAACACTGTTTTCTTGGAATCTGCAAAGGGATATTTCTTGGCACAATGAAAATTATGTTGCCAAAGGAAATATCCTCAGACAAAAACTGGAAAGAAACTGTCTGAGAAACTGCCCTGTGATGGGTTAATTCATCTCACAGAGTTACACCTTTCTTTTCATTGATCAGTCTGCTAACACTGTTATCGTGGAATCTGCATCAGGATATTTGAGAATGGAATGAAACCTATGAAGAAAAAGGAAATATGATCTCAAAAAAGCCCATTTGCAGAATGGACAAAACACTGTTTGCAAACTGCTGAATCACAAGAAATGTTTAACTCTGTGAGATGAATGTATATATCTGAGAATATTTTCTCAGAAAACTTCTTTAGAGATTTTATATGAAGTTATTTCCTTTTTCACCATCGGCCTCAAGGTGCTCCCAAATATCCCTCCTCTGATTCTGCAAAACCAGTGTTTCCAATCTGCTGAATGAAAAGAGAGGTTTTGCTCTGCGAGACGAATGCACTCATAACAAAGAAGTTTCTCAGAGAAATTCCTTCTAGCTTTTGTCCTGGGGTATTCGCTTTTTTGCCTTTGGCCTCAATGAGCTCCAAAATGTCCATTTGCAGAATGGACAAAAAGATTGTTTCCGAACTACTGCATACAAGCAAAGGTATAACTCTGTGAGATGAATGTACACATTGCAAGGCAGTTTCTCAGAAAGCTTCTTTCTAGTTTTAATCTGAAGATGTTTCCTTTTTCACTATAGGCTGCAATGCACTACAAAATATCCCTTCGCAGATTCTACTAAAACAGTTTTTACCAACTCATGATTTAAAAGAGAGGTTTAACTCTGCGAGATGAATGCTCACATCACAAAGTGGCTTCTCACATAAGTTCCTTCTAATTTTTATCCTGGGATGTTCACTTTTTTACCATTGTCGTCAATGACCTCCCAAATGTCCATTCGCAGAATGGGCAGAGCAAGTGTTTCCCAACTGCTGACTCCAAAGAAGTGTTTAAATCTGTGAAATGAATGCCCACATCACAAAACAGAAAGCTTCTCTGAAAGCTTCTTTCTTCTTTTTATCTGAAAATATTTCCTTTTTCACGATAGGCCTAATGCATTCCCACATAGGATCCTTCTAGTTTTTATCCTGGTATATTTGCTTTTTCGCCATTGTCCTCACTGAGCTCCCAAATGTCCACTCGCAGAATGGTCAAAAAAGAGTGTTTCCAAACTGCTGAATCAAGGGAAAGGTTTAACTCTGTGAGATGAATGGACACATCACAAACAGTTTCTCAGAAAGCTTCTTTCTAGTTTTTATGTGATGATGTTTCATTTCTCACCATTGGCTTCAGTGCATTCCCAAATATCCCTTCGCAGCTTCTACAAAAACACTGTTTCCAAACTACTGAAAAGAAAGTTTAACTCTGCGAGATGAATGCACACATCACAAAGCAGTTTCTCAGATAGCTTCCTTCTTATTTTTATCCTAGTATATTCACTTTCACCATTGGACTCAATGAACTCCCAAATGGCCCTTCACAGAATGGAAAAAAAGAATGGTTCCAAACTGCTGAATCAAAACAAAAGTTTGACTCTGTGAGATGAATGCACACATCCCAAAGCAGCTCCTCAGAAAGATTTTTTTCTTCCTTTTTTTGTTTGAGGGAAGATTTATTAGCAGTTTATTCAGCAAATGAAGTTATACATGAAATACTAATGAATTATAACTTACATGTCCATAGTTGATGCTGCTTAGGCTAACATGGTGAAACCCCGTCTCTACTAAAAAAAAAAAAAAAAAATACAAAAAACTAGCCGGGCGAGGTGGTGGACGCCTGTAGTCCCAGCTACTCGGGAGGCTGAGGCAGGAGAATGGCGTAAACCCGGGAGGCGGAGCTTGCAGTGAGCTGAGATCCGGCCACTGCACTCCAGCCGGGGCGACAGAGCGAGACTCCATCTCAAAAAAAAAAAAAAAAAAAAAAAGATGCTGCTTAGATAAACGACCTTGGCCTAGGAGAAAAATGTCCAGAATTTTATTATCAATTTTGCCAAAATTTGGTAGCATTGGAGAAGTTAATGTCTCTTTTCCTTAGTTTCTTTGTTTGTAGAATATGGATATTCCCTCTTTCCTTTCTCTTGGGTTTTCTTTGCATAGAAACGTGAGATTGTTTACTATTATAGCAATGTTACAGGATCCTATCTACTTGGTTTTTACCGATTTCCAGGTTGGATTTCACTAAAAGCCAAACATAGGATATTGAGGAATGCAAATGCAATGACATTTTGTGGGAAAAGAGTAGCATTCACCTAATATTGTAAACTCAATATCAGGAGAATGGTAATGTGTGAATATGAACTAATACTGGGGGTTCTCATTACAAGAAAGTACACAGAAATGTTACAGCAGTGCTCATTTCCTAAATTTCCTCTTTTTTTTGTCTTCCATTACAACTTTATTTATGGACATTGAAATGTGAATCTCATGTAATTTGTACAGGTCACAAAATATTCTTCTTCTTTTCGTTCTTTTCTATTTTCCTTATTTTTATTCTACTTTAAGTTTTAAGGTGCATGTGCACAACAGTGAAGTTTGCTACATATGTACACAAGTGACATGTTGATGTGCTGCAGCCATTAACTCATCATTTACATTAGGCATATCTCTTAATGCTATCTCTCCCCACTCCCACCAACCCATGACAGGCTCCAGTGTGCATGTTCCCCTTCCTGTGTCCAAGTGTTCTCCTTGTTCATTTCTCACCTATGAGTGAGAATAAGTGGTATTTGGTTTTTTGTCCTTGTGATACTCTGCTGAGAATAGTGGTTTACATCTTCATCCATGCCCGTACAAAGGCCATGAACTCATCCTTTTTTATGGCTGCATAGTATTCCGTTGTGAATAGTGCTGCAACAAATATAAGTGTGCATATGTCTTTATAGTAGCATCATTTGTAATCCTTTGGTTATATAGCCAGTAATGGGATGGCTGGGTCAAATGGTATTTCTAATTCTAGATCCTTGAAGAATCGCCACAATGTTTTCCACAATGGTTGAACTAGTTTACAATCCCACCAACAGTGTAAAAGTGTTGCTATTTCTCCACATCTTCTCCAGTACCTGTTGTTTCCTGACTTTATAATGATCACCATTCTAACCGGTCTGAGATGGTATCTCATTGCGGGTTTGATAAGCATTTCTTTGATGACCAGTGATGATGAGCATTTTGTCATATGTCTGTTGGCTGCATAAATGTCTTCTTTTGAGAAGTGTCTGTTCATATCCCTCACCCACTTTTTGATGGGGTTCTTTGTTTTATTCTTGTAAAATTGTTTGAGTTCTTTCTAGATTCTGGATTTTAGCCCTTTGTCAGATGAGTAGGTTGTAAAAATTTTCTCCCATTCTGTAGGTTGCCTGTTCACCCTGATGGTAGTTGCTTTTGTTGTGCAGAAGCTCTTTAGTTTAATTATATCCCATTTGTCAATTTTGGCTTTTGTTGCCATTGGTTTTGGTGTTTTAGACATGAAGTCCTTTCCCATGCCTATGCCCTGAATGATATTGCCTAGGTTTTCTTCTAGGATTTTTATGGTTTTAGGTTTAAGATTTAAGTCTTTAATCCATATTGAACTAATTTTTGTATGAAGTGTAAGAAAGGGATCCAGTTTCAGCTTTCTACATATGACTAGTCAGTTTTCCCAGCACCATTTATTAATAAGGAGTCGTTTCTCCATTTCTTGTTTTTGTCAGATTTGTCAAAGATCTGATGCTTGTACATGTGTGGTACTCTTTCTGAGAGTTCTGTTCTGTTTCATTGGTCCGTATCTCTGTTTTGGTACCAGCACCATGCTGTTTTCATTACTGTAGCCTTGTAGCTTAGTTTGAAGTCAGGTAGCGTGATACCTCCAGCTTTGTTCTTTTGGCTTAGGACTGTCTTGGCAATGTGGGCTCTCTTTTGGTTCCATATGAACTTTAGAGTAATTTTTTCCAATTCTGTGATGAAAGTCGTTGGTAGCTTGATAGGGATGGCATTGAATCTATAAATTATGTTGAGCAGTATGGCCATTTTCACCATATTGGTTCTTCCTATCCATGAGCATGAATGTTCTTACATTTGTTTGTGTCCTCTTTCATTTGGTTGAGCCATGGTTTGTAGTTCACTTTGAAGAGGTCCTTCGCATCCCTTGTATGTTGGATTCCTAAGTATTTTATTCTCTTTGGAGCAATTATGGATGGGAGTTCACTCATGATATGGCTTTCTGTTTGTCTGTTATTGGTGTATAGGAATGAATGGGATTTTTCACTTTGATTTTGTATCCTGAGAGTTTGCTGAAGCTGCTTCTCAGTTTAAGAAGATTTTGGACTGAGACAATGGGATTTTCTAAATATATAGTCATGTCTTCTGCAAACAAGGACAATTTGAATTCCTCTTTTCCTAATTGCTTACCTTTTATTTGTTTCTCCTGCCTGACTGCCCTGGCCAGAACTTCCAACACCATATTGGATAGGAGTGATGAAAGAGGGCATCCCTGGGTTGTGCCAGTTACCAAGGTGAATGTTTCCGGCTTTTGCCCATTCAGTATGATTTTGGCTCTGGATTTGTCATAAATAGCTCTTATTATTTTGAGATATGTCCCATCAATACCTAATTTATTGAGAGTTTTTAGTTTGAAGGACTGTTGAATTTTGTCAAAGACCTTTTTGGCATCAGTTGGGATAATCATGTGGTTTTGTCTTTGGTTCTGTTTATATGCTGGATTACGTTTATTGATTTGCATACGTTGAACAAGCCTTGCATCCCAGGGAGGAAGCCCCCTTGATCATGGTGGATAAGCTTTTTGACATTATGGTGGATTCGGTTTGCCAGTATTTTACTGAGGATTTTTGCATCAATGTTCATTAGGGATATTGGTCTAAAATTCTCTTTCTTGTTTTGTCTCTGCCATGCTTTGTTATCAGGAGGATACTGGCCTCATAAAATGAGTTAGGGAGGATTACCTCTTTTTCTATTAATTGGAATAGTTTCAGAAGCAATGATACCAGCTCCTCCTTGTACCTCTAGTAGAATTCGACTGTGAATCCCTCTGGTCCAGGACTTTTTTTGGTTGGTAGGCCATTAATTATTGCCTCAATTTCAGAGCCTGTTATTGATCTATTCAGGGATTCAACTTCTTCCTGGTTTAGTGTTGGGAGGGTGTATGTGTCCACGAATATAAATTTCTTCCAGATTTTCTTCTAGATTTTCTAATTTATTTGCATAGAGGTGCTTATAGTATTCTCTGATGGTTGTTTGTATTTCTGTGGGATCAATGGTGATATCGTCTTTATCATTTGTTATTGCATCTATTTGATTCTTCTCTCTTTTCTTCTTTCTTAGTCTTGCTAGCGGTCTTTCAATTTTGTTAACCTTTTCATAACACCAGCTACCAGATTCATTGATTTTTTGAAGGGTTTTTGTATCTCTATCTTCTTTAGTTCTTCTCTGATCTTAGTTATTTCTTGCCTTCTGCTAGCTTTTTAATGTGCTTGCTCTTGTTCTCTAGTTCTTTCCATTGTGATGTTAGGGTGTCAATTTTAGATCTTTCTTGCTTTCTCTTGTGGGCATTGAGTGCTATAAATTTCCCTCTACACACTGCTTTAAATGTATCCCAGAGATTTTGATATGTTGTGTCTTTGTTCTCGTTGGTTTAAAAGAACATCTTTATTTCTGTCTTCATTTCGTTATGTACCCAGCAGTCATTCAGGAGCAGGTTGTTCAGTTTCCATGTGTTTGAACAGTTTTGATTGAGTTTCTGCATTCTGAATTCCAGTGTGATTGAACTGTGGTCTGTGAGACAGTCTCTGTTATAATTGCTGCTCTTTTACATTTCCTGAGGAGTATTTTACTTCCAAGTATGTGGTCAATTTTGGAATAAGAGAGATGTGGTGCTGAGAAGAATGTATAACCTGTTGATTTGTGGTGGACAGTACTGTAGATGTTTATTACATCGCTTGGTGCACAACTGAGTTCAATTCCTGGATATCATTGTTAACTTTCTGTCTAGTTGATCTGTCTAATGTTAACAGTGACAGATCAATGAGACAGTGACTGTCAACACAAAGCTATTTCCTAGTTTTTATCTGAAGATGTTTCCATTTTCACATCGGCTTCAATGCGCTCCCAAATGTCCCTTTGTAGGTCCTACAAAAACAGTGTTTCCAAACTGCTGAATCCAAAGGAAGGTTTAACTCTGTGACTTGAATGAACCCATCACAAAGCAGTTTGTCAGAAAGTTTCTTTCTAGTTTTTATCTGAAGATGTATCCTTTTCAAACTTAGGCTTCAATGCACTTCCAAATATCCCTTCGCAGAATCTACAAAAACAGGGTTCCCAAACTGCTGAATGACTGGAAAGGTTAAACTCTGTGAGAAAAATGCACACATCACAAAGCCGTTTCTCAAAGAGTTTATTTCTAGTTTTTATCCTGGGATATTCACATTTTTGCCATTGGCCTCAAAGAGTTCCCAAATGTCCATTCACAGAATGGACAAAAGTTTCCAAACCGCTGAATGAAAATAAAGGTTTACCTCTGTGAGAAGAATGCACATATCAAAAAGTGGTTTCTTAGATAGCTTCCTTCCAATTTTTTTTCCTGGGATATTTGCTTTTTTGCCATTGGCCTTAATGAGCTTTGAAATGTCCATTCACAAAATGGACAAAAACAGTGCTTGCAAATTGCTGAATAAAAAGAAGATTTAACTCTTTCAGATGAATGGACACATCCCAAAGCAGTTTCTCAGAAATCTTCTTTCAATTTTTTATCTGAAGTTGTCTTCTTTTTCACCCTAGGCCTCAGTGCACTCCCAAATATCCCTTCACAAATTCCACAAAAACAATTTTTACAAACTGCTGAGAGAAAAGAAAGGTTTATCTCTGCATGATGAATGTACACATCACATAACATTTTCTCAGATAGCTTCCTTACAGTTTTTGTCCTGGAATATTTGCTTTTTCACCATTGTACTCAATGAGCTCCAAAATGTCCATTCGCAGAAGGGACAAAAAGAGTATTTCCAAACTGTTGAATCAGAAGAAAGGTTTAACTCTGTGAGATGAATGGACAAATCACAAAGCAGTTTCTCAGAAGGCTTGTTTCTAGTTTTTATTTGATGATTTTTCATTTTTCAACATAGGCCTCAAAGCGCTCCAAAATATCCCATTGCATATTCTACAAAAACATTTTTTCCAAACTGACAAATGAAAAGAAAGGTTTAACTCTGTGAGATGAATGCTCACATAACAAATTGGTTCCTCAGATGGCTTCCTTATAGTTTTTATCCTGGGAGATTCACTTTTTGGCCATTGGCCTCAATGAACTCCCAAATGTATATTTGCTGAGTGGACAAAAATGGTGTTTCCAAACTGCTCAATCCAAACAAATATTTAGCTCTGTGAGTTGAACACATACATCACAAAGCAGTTTCTCATAAAGTTCATTCTAATTTTTATCTGAAGATGTTTCCTTTTTCACCAGCAGCCTCAGTGGGCTCCCAAATATACCTTCACAGATTCTACATAAGGAGTGTGTCCAAACTATTCAATGAAAGAGAGAGAGACTTATCTCTGCAAAATGAATGCTAACATCAAAATGTGGTCTCTCAGATAGCTTTCTTCTAGTTTTTGTCCTGGGATAATGGCTTTTTGGCCATTGGACTCAATTAGCAGAAAAATGTCCATTCACAGAGAAGAGAAAAACCCTGTTTCCAAACTGCTGAATCCAAAGAAAAGTTTAACTCTGTGAGATGAATACACATATCAAAAGCAGTTTCTCAGAAAGCTTCTTTTATGTTTTTATCTGAAGCTGCTTCTTTTTTCACCACTGGACTCATTGTGCTCCCAAATATGCTTTTGCAGATTCTACAATAAGAGTGTTCCCAAATTGTTGAATGAAGAGAGGTCTACTTCTACAAGATGAATGCACACATCTCAATGTTGTCTGCCAGATAGCTTCCTTCTACTTTTTATACTGGGATGTTGCCTTTTTTGCCATTGGACTCAATGCACTCCCAAATATACACTCACAAAATACACAAAAGTACTGTTTCCCAACTGCTGAATCCAAAGAAAACTTAACTCTGTGAGATGAATACACACATCACATAGCAGTTTCTCAGAAAGATTCTTTCTTCGTTTTATCTGAAGACCCTTCCTTTTTCACCACAACCCTCAATGCACTCTTAAGTATCCATCACAGATTCAACAAAAACAGTTTTCCAACTGCTGAATCAAAAGAAAGTTTTAAATCTGTGAGATGAATGCACACATCATAAAGCGGTTTCTCAGATAGCTTCCTTCCAGTTTATATCCTGGGATATTCGCTTTTTCACCTTTTTCCTCATTGAGCTCCCACAATTCCATTTACAGAATGGACAAAAAGTGATTCCAAACTGTTGAATGTAAAGAAATGTTTAAGTCTGTGAGAAAAAACACACATCACAAAGCAGTTTCTTAGAAAACTTCTTTCTAGTTTTTATTTGAAGATGATTCAATTTTCAGCATAGGCCTCAATGCACTCCCAAATATCCGTTTGCAGTTTCTATGAAAACAGTATTTCCAATCTACTGAATGAAAACAGTGGTTTAACTCTGTGAGATTAATGCAAACGTTACAATGCGGCTTCTCAGAAAGCAACCTTCTAGTTTTTATCCTGGGATATTCACTTTTCACCACTGGCCTCAATGAGCTCCCAAATATCCATTTGCAGAATGGACAAAAAGAGTGTTTCCGAATTGCTGAATCCAAAGAAAGGTGTAACTCTCTGATAAGAATGCATACATTGCAAAGCAGTTTTTCAGAAAGCGTCTTTCTATTTTATCATGCAATATTCCGTTTTTCATCATTGGCCTCACTGAACTCCAAAATGACCTTGTGGAATGGACAAAAACAATGTTGCTAAACAGCTGAAATCAAGGAAAGTTTTAACTCTGTGTGTTGAATGCACGCATCACAAAGCAGGTTCTCAGAAAGCTTCTTTCTAGTTTTTGTCTGAAGATGTTTCAGTTTTCAACATAGACCTCAATGTGCTCCCAAATATCCCTTTGCACATCCTATGTAAACAGTGTTTCCAGTCTGCTGAATGAAAAGAGAGGTTTCTCTCTGTGAGATGAATGCACACATCACAAAGCAGTTTCTCAGAGAGCTTCATTCTAGTTTTTATTCTAGGATATTCACTTTTACACCATTGGCCTCAATGAGATCCCAAATGTCCTTTCACAGCATGGACAAAGAAGTGTTTCCAAACTTCTGAATCCAAAGAAAGATGTAACACTTTGAGATGAATGCACACATCACAAAGCTGTTTCTCAGAAAGCTTCATTCTAGTTTTTATTGGAATATGTTTCCTTTTTCACCATTTGCCTCAATTTGCTCCTAAATATCCCTTCGCAGATTTGACAAAAACAGTGTTTCAAAACTGCTGAATGAAAGCAAAGGTTTTACTCTGTGAGATGAATGCACACATCAGAAAGCAGTTTCTCAGAAAGTTTCTTTCTCATCTTTATCTGAAGATGTTTCCTTTCTCGCCATAGACCACAATGTGCTCTGAAATATCCCTTCGCAGATTCTACAAAAAGAGTGTTTCCAATCTGCTGAGTGAAAAGAGTGGTTTAACTCTCTAATATGAATGCAAACATCACAACGCTATTTCTCAAAGAGCTTCCTTTTACTTTTTATCCTGGGATATTCGCTTTTTACAGACTGGCCTCAATGAGCTTTCAAATGTCCATTTGCAAAATGGACAAAAAGAGTGTTTTCAAACTGCTGAATCCAAAGAAATGTTTAACTCTGTGAGATGAATGCACACATCACAAAGCAGTTATTCAGGAAGTTTCTTTCTAGTTATCTGAATATTTATCCTTTTTCATCATAGGCCTCAATGCACTTCAAAATATCCTTTCACAGATTCTAGAAAAGTGTTCCAAACCACTGAATTAAAAGAAATCTTTAACACTTTGTGATGAAGGCAAACATCACAAAGTGATTTTTCAGAGACCTTCCTTCTACTTTTTATCCTGGGATATTCTCTTATGGCCATTGGCTTAAATGAGCTCCCAAATGTCCATTCACAGAATAGACAAAAAGAGTTTTTAGAAAATGTTGAATTCAAAGAATGCTTTATGTCCGTGAAATGAATGCAAACATCACAAAGTGGTTTCTCAGATAGCTTTCATCTAGTTTTTACCATGCAATATTCGAATTTTCGCCATTGGCCTCAATGAGCTCCAAATTGACCTTTCACAGAATGGACAAAAGCATTGTTTCTGAACTGCTGAAATCAAGGAAAGATTTAAATCTGTGAGTTGAATGCCCACATCACAAAGCAGTTTCTCAGAAAACTTCTTTCAAGTTTTAATATGAAAATATTTCCTTTTCACCATAGACCTCAATGCACTCCCTAATATCTCTTTGCAGATTCTACAAAAACTGTTTAAAATCTACTGAATGAAAAGAGAAGTTTAACTCTTTGAGATGAATGCATACATCACAGTGATTTCTTAGAAAACTTCCTTCTAGTTTTTATTTGAAGAGGTTTCCTTTTTCACCATAGGTCCCAAAGTGCTCCCACATATCTCTTTGCAGATTCTAAAAAACAGTGATCCCAAACTGCTGAATGAAAAGAAATGATCAACTCTGCGAGATGAATGGACATTGCACATAGTGGTTTCTCAGAGAACTTCCTTCTGGTTTTTAACTTACGATATTTGCTTTTCCACCATTGACCTCAATGTGTTCCCAAATGTCCATTAGCAGAATGAACAAAAACAGTGTTTCCAAACTGCTGAATCCAAACAGAGGTTTAATTCTGTGAGATAAATGCACACATCACAAACCAGTTATTCAGAAAGCTTCTTTCTAATTTTTGTCTGAAGATATTTCCAATTTCACCATAGGGATCAATGTGCTCCAAAATATCCCTTCACAGATTCTAGAAAAACAGTGTTTCCAAGCTGCTGATTGAAAAGAAAGTTTTAATTTTGGGAGATGAATGCATATATCTCAAAGCTGTTTCTCTGAGAGCTTCCTGCTAGTTTTTATACTAGAATATTCACTTGGTCCCCATTGGCATCAATGAGCTCCCAAATGTCTATTCGCAGAATGGACAAAAGCACTGTTTTCAAACTGCCGAATCCAAAGAAAATTTTAACTCTGTGAGATGAATGCACACATCCAAAGCAATTTCTCAGAAAGATTCTCTTTGTTTTTTATGTGAAGGTCTTTAATTTTTCACTACAAGCCTCAATGCATTCCCATATATCCTTTCGCCGTAACTGCCAAAACAATGCTTCCAAATTGCTGAATGAAAAGAAAGGTTTAATTTGGTGAGGTGATGGCAAACATCACAAAGCAGTTTCTCAGACAGTTTCCTTTTAGTTTTCACCCAGATATATTTGCCTTTTCACCATTGGCCTCAATGAGTTCCCAAATGTCCATTTGCAGAATGCACAAAAACAGTGTTTCCAAACTACAGAATCCAAAGAAAAGTTTAACTGTGAGATGAATGCACACATCACAAAGCAATTTCTCAGAAAGTTTCTTTCCAGCTTTTTTGAGTGGTTATTCCTTTTTTCACCATAGGCCTCAATGTGCTCTCTAACACCCCTTTGCAGATTCTCCAGAAACAGTGTTTCCAAACTGCTTAATGAAAAGAAAAGCTTAATTCTGTGAGATTAATGTACCCATCACAGAACAGTTTCTCAGTTAGCTTCCTTCTAGTTTTTATTCTTGGATGTTCACTTTTTCACCATTGGCCTCATTGAGCTCCAAAACGTCCATTCATAGAATGGATAAAAAAAATATTCCAAACTGCTGTATCCAAAGAAATGTTTAACACTGTGAAATGAATGTGCACATCACAAAGTGGTTGGATAGCTTCCTTCTAGTTTTTATCCTGGGTTATTCACTTTTTCACCATTGGCCAAAATGAGCTCCCAAATATCCATTCACAGATTCTACAAAAACAGTGTTTCCAAACTGATGTATCAAAAGAAAGTTTAACACTGTGAGATGAATGCACACATCAAGAAGCAGTTTCTCAGAAAGCTTCTTTCTAGTTTTTATCTGAAGATGTATCCTTTTTCAACATAGGCCTCAATGCACTCCCAAATATGGCTCCACATATTCTACAAGAACAGTGTTTCCAAACTGCTCAAAGAAAACAAAGGTTTAACTCTGTGACACGGATCCACACATCACAAAATTGCTTCTCAGATAGCTTCCTTCTAGTTTATATCCTGGGATGTTCGTTTTTCTGCCATTGGCCTCAATTAGCTCCCAAATGTCCATTTGCAGAATGGACAAAAATAATATTTCCAAACTGCTGAATCCAAAGAAAAGTTTACCTCTGTGAGATGAGTGCACACATCACGAAGCAATTTCTCAGAAAACTTCTTACTAGTTTTTGTCTGAAGATGTTTCCTTTTTCAACTTAGACCCCAACGCAATCCCAAATATCCTTTCGCAGATTTTACAAAAACAGTGTTTCCAAACTGCTGGATAAAAAGAAAGGTTAAACTCTGTGAGATGAATGCAAACGTGACAAAATGACTTCTCAGATAGCTTCCTTCTTGTTTTTATCCTGGGATAATCGATTTTTTGCCATTGTTCTCAATGAGCTCCAAATGTCCACTAATAGAACGGGCACAAAGAATGTTTCCACGTTGCTGAATAAAAAAATTTACCGGGTAACATGAATGCACACATCCCAAAGCAGTTTCTCAGAATGTTTCTTTCTAAGTTTTATCTGAAGTTGCTTTCTTTTTCAACTTAGACCTCAATGCACTCCCAAATATCCCTTTGCAGTTTCTACAAATACAATGTTTCCAAGCTGTGCAATGAAGAGAAATATTTAACTCTGTGAGTTGAATGCACACATCACAAATCAGGTTCTCAGATAACTTCCTTCCAGTTTCTATACTGGAATATTTGCATTTTTGCCACTGGCCTCAATGAATTCACTAATGTCCTTTACAGAATGGACAAAAACAGTTTTTCCAAACTGCAGAATTCAAAGGAAGATATAACTGTGAGATGAATACAGACATTACAAAGCAGTCTCTCAGAAAACTTCTTTCTAATTTTTATGTAAAGATGTTTCCTGTTTTAACCATAGGTCTCATTGTGCACTATAACACCCTTTTGCAGATTCTCAAAAAACAATGTTTCCAAACTGCTTAATGAAAAGAAATGCTTAATTCTGCAAGATGAATGCACACATCACAAAATGGTTTATCAGCTAGCTTCCTTCTAGTTTTCATACTTGGATGTTCATTTTTTCACCGTTGGCCTCAATGAGCTCCAAAATATGTATTCACAGAATGGACAAAGAAAGTGGTTCCAAACTGCTGCATCCAAACAAATGTTTAACACAGTGAAATGAATGCACACGTCATGAAGTAGTTTCTCAGAAAGCATCTTTCTAGTTTTTATCTGAAGATATATCCTTTTTCAACATAGGCCTCAATTTGCTCCCAAATAACCCTTTGCAGATTCTACAAAAACAGTGTTTCCAAACTGCTGAATCCAAGGAAAGGTTTAACTCTGAGATTAATGCACACATCACAAAGTAGTTTCTCAGAAAGCTTCTCTCTGGTTTTTATCTGAAGATATTACTTTTTTCATCATAAGCCTCTATGCGCTCCTAAATATCCTTTCACAGATTTTACAAAAACAGTGTTTCCAAACTGCAGAATGAAAAGAAAGTTTTAACTCTGTGAGACGAATGCACACATCACAGGGTGGTTTCTCGGATAGTTTCCTTCCAGTTTCTATCCTGGGATATTCACTTTTTTGCTGTTGGCTTCAATGATTCACAAATCTCCATTTGCAGAATGGACAAAAACTGTGTTTCCAAACTGCAGAATACAAAGGAAGGTATAACTGTTAGATGAATGCACACATCACAAAGCAATTTTTTGTAAATCTTCTTTCTAGTTTTTTTGTGAAGATGTTTCCTTTTTCACCATAGGCCTCAATATGGATTCTAACACCCCCTTGCAGATTCTCCGACAACAGTGTTTCCTAACTGCTTAATGAAAAGAAAGGCTTAATTCTGCGAGATGAATGATCAGATAACAAAATCATGTCTCAGTTTTCTTCTAATTTTTACCCTGAGATATTTGCTTTTTCATCATTCGCCTCAATGAGATCCGAAATGTCCATCCACAGAATGGACAAAAAAAGTGTTTCCAAACTCCTGACCCCAGAGAAATGTTTAACACTGTGAGATGAATCTACACATCACAAAGTGGTTTCTTGCATAGCTTCCTTCTAGTTTTTACCCTGAGATATTCTCTTTTTCAACAATGTGCTCCCAAATGTCCATTCACAGAATGGACATGAACAGTGTTTACAGACTTCTGAATCCAAAGAAACGTTTAAATCTGTGAGGTGAATGGAAACATCACAAAGCAGTTGCTGAGGAAGCTTCTTTCTACTTATTATCTGAAGATGTTTCCTTTTTCATTATTGGCCTCAACGCACTCCCAAATATTCCTTAGGAGATTCTACAAAAAGACTGTTTCCAAACTGTCACAATCAGTTTCCAAGACAGATTCCTTCTAGGTTTTATCATGGGATATTCGCTGTTTCCTCATTGAACCTAATGAGCTCCCAAATGTACATTTACAGAATGGACAAAAACAGTGTTTCCAAAGTGCTGAATCCAAAGAAAGGTTTAAATCTGTGAGATTAAAACACAAATCATAGCAGTTTATCAGAAATTATCTTTCCAATTTTCATTTCAAGAAATGTCCCTTTTCACTATAGGCGTCAGGGCACTCCCAAATATCTCTTTGCAGATTCTAGAAAAACAGTGTTTCCAAATGGCTGAATGAAAAGAAAAGCTTAACTCTGTCAGATGAATGCACACATCACAAAGCAGTTTGTCAGATAGCTTCCTTCTGGTTTTCATCCTTAGATATTTGCATTTTTGCCATTGGCCTCAATGAGTTCCCAAATGTCCATTCTGCGAATGGACAAAAATGGGTTTCCAAAGTGTTGACTCTAAAGAAAGGGTTAACTCTGTGAGATGAATGCACATATCACAATGCAGTTTCTCAGAAAACTTCATTCTAGTTTTTATCTGAAGTTGTTTCCTTTTTCACACTAGGACTCATTGTGCCTCCAAATATCCTTTCACAGTTTCTACAAAAAGAGTGTTTCCAAACTGCTGAATGAAAAGAAAGGTTTAACTCTGTAAGATGAATGAACATATCACAATCAGTTTCCAAGACAGATTCCTTCTAGGCTTTATCATGGGATATTCGCTGTTTCCTCATTGACCCTAATGAGCTCCCAAATGTACGTTTACAGAATGGACAAAAACAGTGTTTCCAAAGTGCTGAATCCAAAGAAAGGTTTAAATCTGTGAGATGAAAACACAAATCATGGCAGTTTATCAGAAATTATCTTTTCAATTTTCATTTCAAGATATGTCCCTTTTCACCATAGGCATCAGTGCACTCCCAAATATCCCTTTGCAGATTCTAGAAAAACAGTGTTTCCAAATGGCTGAATGAAAAGAAAGGCTTAACTCTGTCAGATGAATGCACACATCACAAAGCAGTTTGTCAGATAGCTTCCTTCTAGTTTTCATCGTTAGATATTTGCATTTTTGCCATTGGCCTCAATGAGTTCCCAAATGTCCATTTGCAGAATGGACAAAAATGGGTTTCCAAAGTGTTGACTCTAAAGAAAGGATTAACTCTGTGAGGTGAATGCATACATCACAATGCAGTTTCTCAGAAAACTTCATTCTAGTTTTCATCTGAAGTTATTTCCTTTTTCACCAAAAGTCTCAATGTGCTCCCAAATAAGCCTTCACAGTTTCTACAAAAACAGTGTTTCCAAAGTGCTGAATGAAAAGAAATGTTTATCTCTGCAAGGTGAATGCACACATCACGAATTGGTTTCTCAGATAGCTTCCTTCCATTTTTTATCCTGGGATATTCGCTTTTTTGCCATTGGCCTCAGTGAACCCCCAAATGTCCATTTGCAGAATGGACAAAAACTGTGTTTCCAAACTACTGATTCCAAAGAAAATTTTACCTCTGTGAGATAAATGTGCACATCACAAGCAGTTTCTCAGAAAGCTTCTTTCTACTTTTTATGTGAAGATATTTCTTTTTTCACCATAGACCTCAATGCGCTCCCAAATATCCTTTGGGAGATTCTACAAAATCATTGTTTCCCAACTGCTAAATGAAAAGGAAAGCTTACCTCTGCGAGATGAATGCACACATCATGAAGCAGTTTCGTAGATAGCTTCCTTCTAGTTTTTATTCTGGGAGAGTCATGTCTTTGCCATTGGACTCAATGACCTCCCAAAAGTCCATATGGAGGACGAACAAAAACAGCTTTTCCAAACTGCTGAATCCAAAGACAGTTTAACTTTATGAGATGAATACACACATTGCAAAGCAGTTTCACAGAAAGTTTCTTTATTGTTTTTATCTGAAGATGTTTCCTTTTTCACTGTATGCCTAATGCACTCCTAAATATTCCTTTGCAGATTTTACAAAAACAGTGTTTCAAAACTGCTGAATGAACAGAAAGGTTTAACTCTGTGAGATGAATGCATGCATCACAAATTGGTTTCTCAGATACCTTCCTTCTAGTTTTTATCCTAGGTTATTCCTTTTTTTGCCACTGACCTCAATTTGCTCTAAAATGTCCACTCACAGAATGGAGATAAACAGTGTTTCTAAACTACTGAATCTGAAGAAAGGTTGAATTCTGTGAGATGAATGCACACAACACACAGCAGTTTCTTAGAAAGCTTCTTTCTAGTTTTTATCTGAAGATCTTTTTCACCATAGACCTCAATGTGCTCCTAAATATCCCTTTGCAGATTGTACAAAAAGTGTTTCTATACTCCTGAGTGAAAAGAAAGGTTTAACTCTGTGACATGAATGCACACATCACAAAGCAGTTTCTCAGATAGAGTTCTTATTTTGTCCTGGGGCATTCACTTTTTCATGATTGTCCTCAGTGCTCTCTAAAATATCCTTTCAAATATTCTACAAAAACAGTGTTTCTAAACTGCTGAATTGAAAGAAAGTTTTAACTCTGTGAGATGAATGGACACATCATAAAGCAGTTTCTCAGAAAGTGCCTTTCTTGTTTTTATATGAAGATGTTTCCTCTTTCAAAATAGACCTCTATTCACTCCAAAATATCCCTTTGCAGGTTGTAGAAATGCAGTGTTTCCAAGCTGCTGAATGAAAAGAAAGGTTTAACATCATGAGATGAATGCACACATCAAGAAGCGGTTTCTTCAAATAGCTTCCTTATACTTTTTATACGTGGGATATTCACTTTTTCGCCTTTGGCCTCAATGAGCTCCCAAATGTCCATTTGCAGAATGGAGAAAAAGAGTGTTTCCAAACTGCTGAACCCAGAGAAACCTTTAGCTTTGTGAGATGAATGCACACATCACAAAGCAGTTTCTCACAAAGCTTCTTTGTGGTTTTATCTGAAGATGTTTCCTTTTTCACCATAGGCCTCAAAGGGCTGCGAATTATCCCTCCGAACATTTTGTAAAAACAGTGTTTCCAAAGTGCTGAATGAAAAGCAAGGTTTAACTCTGTGAAATGAATGCACACATCACAAAGCAGTTTCTCAAATAGCTTCCTTCTAGTTTTTATCCAGGAATATTCACTTTTTTGCCATTGGCCTCAATGAGATCCCAAATGTCCATTTGCAGAATTGACAAATACAGACTTCGTAATCTGCTGAATCCATAGATATGTTTAACTCTGTGAAATGAATACACAGATCACAAAGCAGTTTCTCAGAGCTTCTTTCTTGTTTTCATGTGAAGATGTTTACTTTTTCACCACAGGCCTCAATGCTCTCAAAAATATACCTTCGCAGCTTCTACCAAAGCAGGGTTTCCAAACTGCTGAATGAAAATAAAGGTTTACCTCTGTGAGATGAAAGCACACATAACAAAACGGATTCTCTGATAGCTTCCCTATGGTTTTTGTCCTGGGATATTCACTTTTATGCCATTGGCTTCAATGCGCTTCCAAATATTCTTTTAAGGATTCTACAAAAACTGTTTCTAAAATGCTGAATGAAAAGAAAAGTTTAACTCTGTGAGATGAATGCAAACATCACAAAACAGTTTGTCAGTTAACTTCTTTCTAGTATTTATCCTGGGATATTTGCTTTTTCACCATTGGCCTAAATGAGCTCCCAAATTTCCATTTGCTGTAAGGACAAAAACAGTGTTTCCAAACTGCTGTATCCAAAGAAAGGTTTCATTGTGTGAGATGAATGCACACATCACAAAATAGTTTGTCAGAAGGCTTCTTTCTAGTTTTTATTTGAAGACATTCTGTTTTTCAGCATAGGCCTCAATGTGCTCCCAATTATTTCTATGTGGATTCTACAAAAACAGTGCTTTCAACTTGCTGAATGAAAAGAAAGTTTCAGCTCTGTGAGATGAATACACATATCACAAAGCTGTTTCTCAGATAGCTTTCTTCTACTTTTTATTCTGAGATATTTGCTTTTTTGCCATTGGCCTCAATGTGCTCCCAAATGTCTATTCACAGAAAGGATAAAAAGAGTGTTTCCAAACTGCTGCTGAGTCCAAAGAAAGATTTAACTCTGTGAGAAGAATGCACACATCTAAAGAGGTTTCTCAGAGAGTTTCCTTCTAGTTTTTATCCTGGGACATTAGCTCTTTCACCGTTGACCTCAATGAACTCTTAAATATCTACTCGGAAAGTGGACAAAAACAGTATTTACAAACTGCTGTATCCAAAGAAGGTTTCAACTCTTTGAGATGAAAGCACACATCAGAAGGCAGTTCTCAGAGAGCATCTTTCAAGTTTATATCTGAAAACATTTCTTTTTTTTACCATAAGCCTCTATGTGCTCCCAAATATCCCTTTGCAGATTCTTCAAAAACAGCGTTTCCAAAATGCTGAATGAAAAGAAAGATTTAACTCTGTGAGATGAATGCATACTTCACAAAGCGAATTCTCAGATAACTTCCAGATTTTAACCTCAGTGATTTGCTTTTTTGCCAATCTCATCAATGAGTTCCCAAATGTCCATTTGCAGAATGGACAAAAACAGTGTTTTCGAACTGCTGAAAGAAAAAGAAGGTTTAATTCTGAGAGATGAATACACACATCACAAGGGGGTTTCTCAAATAGCTTCCTTCTGTTTTTTCTTCTGGGATATTTGCATTTTCTCCTTTGATCTCAATGATATCACAAATGTCCATTTGTAGAAAGGACAAAAGCAGTGTTTCCAAACTGTGGAAAACAACGAATGGTTTGTTTCTGTGAGATGAATGCACACATCACAAAGCAGTTTCCTGGAAAGCTTCTTTCTTGTTTCTATCTGAAAATGTTTCCTTTTCCACATTAGGCCTCAATGCACTCTCAAGCATCCGTCTGAGGATCCTACAAAAATAGTGTTTATAAACTGCTGGATGAAAAGCAAGGTTTAATTCTTCATGATGAATGCATACATCACAAAACCGTTTTTCAGATAGCTTCCTTGTACTTTTTATCCTGGGATACTCACTTTTTCACCATTGGCCTCAATCATCTTAAAATGTCCATTCCCAGAATGGACAAAAGCAGTATTTCCAAACTGCTGAATCAAAAGAAAGCTTTAACTCTGTGAGATGAATGCACACATCGAAAAGCAGATTCTCAGAAAGTTTGTTTAGACCCGAAGTCCTTGCCCATGCCTATGTCCCGAATGGTTTGCCTAGGTTTTCTTCTAGAGTTTTTATAGTTTTAGGTCTAACATGTAACTCTCTAATCCATATTGAATTATATTTGTATAAGGTGTAAAGAAGGGATCCAGTTTCAGTTTTCTACATATGGCTAGCCAGTTTTCCCAGCACCATTTATTAATATAGGGAATCTTTTCCCCATTTCTTGTTTTTGTCAGGTTTGTCAAAGATTAGATGGTTGCAAATGTGTGGTATTATTTCTGAGGGCCCTGTTCTGTTCCATTGGTCTATATCTCTGTTTTGTTACCAGTACCATGCTGTTTTGGGGTTTTCTAAATATACAATCATGTTATCTGCAAATAGGGACAATTTGACTTCCTCTTTTCCTAATTGAATACCCTTTATTTTTTCTGCTAACTGATTGTCCTGGCCAGAACTTCCAACACTATGTTAAACAAGAGTGGTGAGAGGGCATCCCTGTCTTGTGCCAGTTTTCAAAGGGAATGCTGGAGAGGATGTGGAGAATTAGGAACACTTTTACACTCTTTTTGTGACCGTAAACTAGTTCAACCATTGTGGACAACAGTTTGGCAATTCCTCAAGGATCTAGAACAAGACATACCATTTGCCCAGCCATCCTGTGTATATATCAAAAAGATTATAAATAATGCTGCTATAAAGACACATGCACACATATGTTTATTGTGGCACTACTACTCACAATAGCAAAGACTTGAAACAAACCCAAATGTCCATCAATGATAGACTGGACTAAGAAAATATGGCACATATACACCATGGAATACTATGCAGCCTTAAAAAAGGATGAGTTCATATCCTATGTATGGACATGGATGAAGCTGGAAACCATCATTCTCAGCAAACTATTGCAAGGACAAAAAAACAAACAATGCATGTTCTCATTCACAGGTGGGAATTGAACAATGAGAACACTTGGACACAGGAAGGGGAATATCACACACTGGGGCCTATCTTGGGGTGGGGGGAGGAGTGAGGGATAGCATTAAGAGATATACCTAATGTAAATGATGAGTTAATTGGTGCAGCACACCAACATGCTACATGTATATGTATATAACTAATCTGCATGTTGTGCACATGTACCCTAGAACTTAAAGTAGAATAAAAATAAAAAAATTTTTTATGAGAAAACCAAAGTCTAACCATTAAAACATCAAAATTTAAAATAGTAAATCATACTTTTAGAGAGGGAGAGTATATTATATTAGTTTTCCATTTTCTAGTTATAAAACAATCTAGTCTCCCCTTAAGAAAGATGGAGTAGAATATATATGTCTTAACAGGATCCAAAGTTTGAAATTTCCCAACAGAGAAAGAGGGTCAAAAACTAAAATTTAGAAAATGTGAATATATTTTATATTTGAATGAACTAATCAGTGTTCTACTTAATTTCCAGTACTTTCTCTATGCAACTTAAATGTAAGAGAACAATTGCCCTGGTAAGCTTTGGTTCATAATCTTTAATGATACAAGCTATTTTCCTAACATGTGTATTTTACTTGGTAGAAGAGAGAGTCATTATTAAAGGCACAGGGAAGTTTTTGAAAACACATGTTTATAGTCACATTTTAAATTGTGACATAGAAACAGAGATAAAAGGTTCAGTTATTGTTAAAAGAAGAGGCTGGGCGTGGTGGCTCATGCCTGTAATCCCAGCACTTTGGGAGGCCGAGGCGGGTGGATCACAAGGTCAGGAGATCGAGACCATCCTGGTTAACATGGTGAAACTCCGTCTCTACTAAAAATACAAAAAATTAGCCAGGCGTGGTGGCGGGCACCTGTAGTCCCAGCTACTCGGGAGGCTGAGGCAGGAGAATGGTGTGAACCTGGGAGGTGGAGCTTCCAGTGAGCCGAGATTGTGCCACTGCACTCCAGTCTGGGAGACACAGCGAGACTCCATCTCAAAAAAAAAAAAAAAAAAAAGAAGAAAGAGATAGAGTAGATGACATTTATCATCCTATCTCCATGAACTAAATTGTAGAGGTAAAAAAAAATACTTAAACCTATCATGTTTATAATTTTTTGGCATTTATTTGGAGTTTTTATACTACCTGTAGAAAAATGTTCAAAGTATCTTGAGTTTAGAGGTACATGTTTAATATTTTATGCTCACTACAAAAACCAAAGGTTTCTGGGAATAAATTTTCTTCCAATTTATTTCATCACAAATACTTACAACAATGTTACAGTTTTCCAAATATATCTACATGTTGGAAAAGATAATTAGAGATTACAGGATTCTAGTACTAAAAAGTTATTTTTCAAAAAAAGTAACCAATTTTGTTGTTATACCTCATGGGCTACTATATCATATATGTCCATATCTAGACATGACATAGACAACTATATTTTAAATTCCACAAACAATTTCAATGATTTTACATAGAAAATTATGTTTTTCTTTAAAAAGTCTCATTTTCATTAAATACCTAATTATAATAAGAGTTCTTTAAACAAAAACAACCAAAAAAGAAAGGTTTCACTCAGCAAGATAAATGCATCCATCATGAAGTGGTTTCTCAGAGAGCTAGCTTCTATTTTTTATCCTGGGATATTAGCATTTTCTCATTTACCCTCAATGAGCTTCCAGATGTCCGTTCTGTGAATGGACAAAAACAGTTTTCTCAAACTTCTGCATTCAAAGAAAGAATTAACTCTGTGAGATGAATGCTTACATCACAAGGCAGTTTCTCAAAACACTTCTTTCTAGTTTTTATCTCACGATGGTTCTTTATAACCGCAGGACTCAATGCCCTCCAAAACATCCATTTGCAAATTATTCAAAAACATGGTTTCCAATCTGTCTGAATGAAAATGCAGGTATAGAACTATGAGGTGAACACACACATCACAAAGCATTTACTCAGATAGCTGCCTTCTAGTTTTTATCCTGCAATATTTGCTTTATCGCAATTGGCCTCAATGAGCTCCCAAACGTCCATTCACAGAGTGCACAAAAACTGCGTTTCTAAACTGTTGAATCCAAAGAAAGTTTTAACACTGTGAGATGAATGCACACATCACAAATCAGTTTCTCAGAAACCTTCTTTCTACTTTTTAAGTGAAGATGTTTCCTTTCTCACCATAGTCCTCAAAGCACTTCGAAATATCCCTTCTCAGATTCTGTAAAAACGTTGTTTCCAACCTGTTGAGTAAAAAGAAAGGTTTAACTCTGCGAAATGAAAGCATACATCAAAAAGTGGTTTCTCAGATAATTTCTTTCTAGTTTTCATTTGAAGATATTTCCTTTCTTACCATAGGCCTCAATGTGCTCCCAAATATCACTTCGCAGATTCTTCAAAAACAGTTTTTCCAAACTGCTGAATGAAAATAAAGGTGTAACTCTGTGAGATGAATGCACTAAACCAAAGCAGTTTCTCAGAAATCTTCTTTCTAGTTTTTGTCTGTAGATGTTACCCTTTTCACCATAGGCCTAAATTCGCTCCCAAATAACCCTAGGCAGATTCTACAAAAACAGTGTTTCCAAACTGCTGAATACAAAGAAAGATTTAACTCTGTGAGATGAATGCACACATCACAAAGCAGTTTCTCAGAAAACTTCTTTCTATTTTTTATCTGAAGATCTTTACTTTTTCACCATGGTCCTCAATATGCTCCCAAACATACCTTTGTAGATTCTACAAAAACAGTGTCTTGAAATTACTGACTGAAAGGAATGGTTTAACTCTGTGAGATTAATGAACACATCACAAAGCAGTTTCTCAGAGAGCTTCCTTCTAGTTTTTATCCTGGGTTATTTACTTTTTCTCAATTTGCCCCACTGAGCTCCCAAATATACATTAGTAGAAAGAATAAAAACAGTGTTTCCTAACAGCTGAATCCAAAGAAAGTTTAACTCTGTAAGATGAATGCACACATCATGAAGCTGTTTCTCAGAAAGCTTATTTCTTGTTTTTGTCTGAAGATGTTTACTTTTTCACTATAGGCCTCGATGCACTCACAAATATCCATTCACGGATTCTACAAAAACAGTGTTTCCAAATGGTTGAATTGAAAGAAGAATTTAAGTCTGCTAGATGAATGCACACATCACAAAGCAGCTTCTCAGAGTGTTTACTTCTATTTTTTATCCTTGGATATATGTTTTTTGGCCATTGGCCTAAAAGAACTCCCAAACATCCAATTGCAGAATGTACAAAAATAGTGTTTCCAAACAGCTGAATCTGAAGAAAGGTTAAACTCTGTCAGATAAATGCACACAGCACAAAGCAGTTTCTCAGAAAACTTCTTTCAATTTTTTTATCTGAAGATGTTTCCTTTTCCACCATAGAACTCAATGTGCTCCCAAATATCCCTTTGAAGATTCTATAAAAACAGTGTTTCTAAAATGATGAATGAAATGAAAGGTTTAACTCTGCTAGATGAATGCACACATCACAAAGCAGTTTCTCAGACAGCTTTCTTCTAGTGTTTATCCTGTGATTTTCAATTTGTTGCCATTGGTCTCAAGGACCTGTCAAATGTTCATTCACAGAATGGACAAAAACGTTGTTTCCAAACAGCTGAATCTTAAGAAAGATTTATCTCTGTGAAGTAAAGGCACACATCAGAAAGCAGTTTCTCAGAATGCTTCTTTATAGTTTTATCTGAATATATTTTCTTTTTCAACATTGGTCTCAAAGAGCTCCCAAATACTCCTTTGCAGATTCAACAAAAACAGTGTTACAAAAGTAATAAATGAAAATGAAAGTTTAACTCTGTGAGATGAATGAACATATCACAAAAAAGTTTCTAAGATAGTCTCCTTCTAGTTTTTATCCTGAGATATTCACTTTTTCACCATTGCCCTCAATGAGCACCTAAATGTCCATTTGCAGAATGGACAGAAATAGTGTTCCCAAACTGCTGAATCAGAAGAAAGGTTTATCTCTGTGAGATGAATGCACACATCACAAAGCAGTTTCTCAGAAAGTTTCTTTCTAGTTTTTATCCAAATATATTTCCTTTTTCAACTTTGGTCTCAATGTGCTCCCAAATACCCCTTTGCAAATTCTCCCAAACAGTGTTACAAAAGTGATAAAAGAAAAGGAAAGTTTAACTCTGAAAGATGAATGCACATTTCACAAAACAGTTTCTAAGATACCTTCCTTCTAGTTTTTATCCTGGGATATTCGCTTTTTTGCCACTCTGTGAGATGAATGCATGTATCACAAAGCAGCTTCTAAGAAAGCTTCTTTCTAGTTTTATCTGAAGATGTTTCCTTTTTCACCACAGGCCTTGATACACTTCCAAGCATCCCTTCACAGATTCTACAAAAACAGTGTTTCCAAACTGCCAAATGAAAAGAAAGGTTTATGTCTGTGAGGTGAATTCACATATCACAAAGTGGATTATCAGGTAGCTACCTACCAGTTTTATGCTGGGATATTCCCTTTTTCACCAATGGCCACAAAGAGCTCCAAAATTTCCATCAGCAGACTGGGCAAAAACAGTGTTTCCAAACTGCTGAACCAAAAGAAAGGTTTAAGTCTGTGAGATGAATTCATGCATCACAATGCAGTTTCTCTGACAGCTTCTTTCTTGTTTTTATCAGAAGATATTTCCTTTTTCATAATAGGCCTCAATCCCCTACCAAAATATCCCTTCGCAGATTCTACAAAAACAGTGTTTCCAAACTGATGAATGGAAAGAAATGTTTAATTTTGCAAGATGAACGCACATATCACAAAGCAGTTTCTCAGATAACTTCCTTCTAGTTTTTATCCTGGGATATTCATTTTTTCACTATTGGCCTCAATGACCTTCCAAATGTCCATTAGCAGAATGGACAAAAACAGTGTTTCCAAATTGCTGAATCAAAGGAAAAGTTTAACTCTGTGAGAAGAATGCACACATCACAAAGCAGTTTCTCAGAAAACTTCTTTCTGGTGTTTATCTGAATATGTTTCCTTTCTCACAGTAGGCCTCAATATGCTCCCAAATATCCCTTCGCAGATTCTATAAAAATGGGGCTTCCAAACTGCAGAATGAAAAGAAAGGTTTAATCTGTGAGATGAATGAACATATCACAAAGCACTTTCTCAGAGAGTTTCCTTCCAATTTTTATCCTGGGATATTCGCTTTTTCACCATTTACCTCAATGAACTCCAAAATGTCCATTGGAATTATGGACAAAAACAATGTATCCAAACTACTGAGTCCAAAGAAAGGTTTAACACTGTGAGATGAATGCACACATCACAAAGTAGCTTCTCAGAAACCTCTCTAGTTTTTATCTGAAGATGTGTCCTTTTTTGACAGAGGCCTCAATGTGCTCCCAAATATACCTTCTTAGACTCTACAAAAACAGTGTTTCAAAATTACTGAATTAAAAGAAGGTTTAACTTTGTGAGATGAATGCACAGATCACAATGCAATTTCTCACATAGCTTCCTTCTAGTTTTTATTCTGGGACATTCACTTTTTTGGAATTGTCCTCAATTGGATCCAAAATGTTGATTTGCAGAATGGACAAAAATGGTGTTTCCAAACTGCTGAATCCACAGAAACTTTTAACTCTGTGAGATGAGTATACACATCACACAGCAGTTTCTCAGAAAGATACTTTCCAGTTTTTATCTGAAGATGTTTCATCTTTCACCATAGTCATCTACACACTTCCAAATATTCCTTCACAGATTATACAAAAACAGCTTTTCCAAACTGGTGAATGAAATGAAAGGTTTAACTCTGCAACATGAATGCACACATCACTAATGTTTCTCAGATATCTTCCTTCCAGTTTTTATCTTACTGGGATATTAGCTTTTTTGTCATTGGCCTCAAAGAGCTCCCAAATATCCATCGGCAGAATGGAGAAAAACAGTGTTTCCAACCTGCTGCATGCAAAAAAAAAAAGAAAAAAAAAGAAAAAAACGTTTAATACTATGAGATGAACGCACACATCACAAAGCAGTTTCTCAGAAAGCTTCTTTCTACTTTTAATTTGAAGTTGTTTCCTTTTTCACCATGGACCTCAATGTGCTCCGAAATACCACTTCACAGATTCTACAAAAACAGGGTTTCCAAACTGCTGAATGAAACAAAAGGTTTAACTCTGCGAGATGAATGCAAACATCACAAAGTGATTTCTCAGGTGGCTTCATACTACTGTTTATCTTGGGATATTTGCCTTTATTCCTTTGGCCACAATGACCTCCCAAGGGTCCATTCACAGAATGGACAAAAGCAGTGTTTGCAAACTGCTGAATCCAAACAAAGGTTTACTTCTTTGAGATGAATGCACATCTCACAAAGTAGATTCAAAGAAAGCTTCTTTCTAGCTTCTGTTTGAAGATATTTCATTTTTCACCATAGGGCAAAATGCATTCCCAAATATCCCTTTGCAGTTTCTACAAAAAACAGTGTTTCCAAACTGTGGAATGAAACGAAAGGTTTAACTCTGAGAGATGAATTCAAAGATCACAAAGTGGTTTCTCAGCTAGCTGCCTTGTACTCTTTATCCTAGGATATTCACTTTTATTTCTTTGGCCTCAATAAGGGTCCATTTGCAGAATGGACAGAACAGTGTTTCCAAACTGTTGAATCCAAA
The DNA here is from genome assembly GCF_003255815.1 of Theropithecus gelada. Classification (NCBI taxonomy): domain Eukaryota; kingdom Metazoa; phylum Chordata; class Mammalia; order Primates; family Cercopithecidae; genus Theropithecus; species Theropithecus gelada. The sequence goes on from NC_037689.1 coordinate 92,725,436, forward strand.
TAAAGTTTTAATTCTGTGAGGCTAATGTACACATCACAAAGCAGTTTCTCAGAAATCTTCCTTATAATTTTTATTTGAAGATATTTCCTTTTTAAACATAGTATTCTATGCGATTCAAAATTTTCCCTTGCAGATTCTACAAAAACAGTGTTTCCAAACTGCTCAATATAAAGAAAGATTTAACTTTGTAAGACGAATGCTTTGCAGATTCTACAAAAACAGATTTCCAAACTACTGAATGAAAAGAAAGGTTTAACACTGTGAGGTGAAAGCACACAACAGAAAGTGGTTTCTCATATAGGTTCCTTCCAGTTTTTATCATGGGACATTCACAATTTCACCATTGGCCTCAAAAAACTCTCAAATGTCTGTTTGCAGAAGGGACTAAACAATGTTCCCAAAGTGCTGAACCCAAAGAAAGGTTTAACTCTGTGACATGAATGTACACATCACAAAGCAGTTTCACAGAGAGCTTCTTTCTACTTTTTATTTGGATATGTTTTCTTTTTAACCATAGGCCTCAATGCATTCCCATGTATTCCTTTGCAGATTGTACAAAAACAGTGGTTCCAAACTGCTAAATTAAAACAAAGGTTTAACCCTGTGAGGTGAAAGCACACATCAGAAAGTGGTTTCTCAGATAGCTTCCTTTTAGTTTTTATCATAGGATATTCCCTTTTTCACCATTGGTCTCAAAGAGCTCTGAAATGTCCATTGGCAGAATGGACAAAAACAATGATTCCAAACTGCTGAATCCAAAGAAAGATTTAACTCTGTGACGTGAATGCACACATCACAAAGCAGTTTCTCAGAAAGCTTCTGTCTACTTTTAATGTGAACATGTTTCCTTCCTCCCCATAGGCCTCAATGTGCTCCCAAATATCTCTTCACAGATTCTACAAAAACAGTTTCCAAACTGCTGAATCCAAAGGAAGGTTTAACTCTTTGAGATGAATGCATGTTTCAAAGCAGTTTCTCAGAAAGTTTCTTTTTAGTTTTCATTTGAAGATATTTATTTTTTCACTATTGGTCTCAAAGTGCTCCCAAATATCCCATTACAGATTACACAAAAACAGTGTTTCCAAATTGCTGAATGAAAAGAATGGTTTACCTCTGTGAGAGGAATGAACTCATCCCAAAGCAGTTTCTCGGAGCTTCCTTCTATTGTTTATTCTGGGATATTCACTTTTATTCCTTTGACCTCAATGAGCTCACAAAAGTCCATTCCCAGAAAGGACAAAAACAGTGTTTGCAAACTGCTGAATCCAAATAGAGGTTTAACACTGTGAGGTTAATGCACACATCACAAAGCAGTTTCTCAGGTTACTTTCTAGTTTTTATTGGAAGATATTTCCTTTTTCACCATAGACCTTTATGCGATCCCAAACTTCCCTTCGCAGATTCTACAAAAGCAGTGTTTCCAAACTGCTCAATTAAAAGAAAGGTTTAACTCTGTGAGATGAATGGACAAATCCCAAAGCTGTTTTTCAGGTAGCTTCCTTCTCATTTTTATCCTAGAATATTCACTTCTTCGCCCATGGCCTCAATGAGCTCCCTAATGTCTATTCTTAGAATGGACAAAAACAGTGTTTCCAAACTGCTGAATCCAAAGACTGGTTTAAATCTGTGAGATGAATGCAAATGTGACAACGAAGTTTCTCAGAAAGCTTCTGTCTATTTTTTATGTGAGGATGTTTCCTTTTTCACCATAGGCCTCAATGCACTCCCAAATATCCCTTCACAGATTGTACAAAAACAGCGTATCCAAACTGCTGAATGAAAAGAAATGTTGAGCTCTGTTAGGTGAATTCACAAATCATGAAGCAGTTTCTCAGATAGCTTCCTTCCAGTTTTAGCCTTGGCATATTTGCTTTTTCACCATTGGCCTCAAAGAGTCCCCAAATCTCCATTGTTAGAATGGACAAAAACAGTGCTTCTACCCTGACGAATGCAAAAACAGTTTTAACTCTATTAGATGAATACACACATCAGAAAGCAGTTCCTCAGAAAGCTTCATTCTAGTTTTAATTTGAAGATATTTCCTTTTTCACCATAGGCCTCAATGTGCTCCCAAATATCCCTTCACAGATTCTACAAAAACAGTGCTTCCAAACTACTTAATGAAAAGAAAAGTTTAACTCTATGAGATGAAAGCACACATCCAAAATGGTTTCTCAGATAACTTCCTTCTAGTTTTACTTCTGGAATATTCTCTTTTTCACCATTTTCCTCCATTAGCTCCCAAATGTCCATTCCCAGAATGGACAAAAACAGTGTTTCCAAACTGCTGAATCCAAAGAAAGTTTTGTCTGTGAGATGAATGCACACATCACAAAACAGTTTCACAGAGAGCTTCTTTCTATTTTTTATGTGAATGTTTCTTTTTTAACCATAGGCCTCAATGAGCTTCCAAATATCCCTTCAGAGATTGTACAAAAACAGTGTTTCCAAACAGCTGAATGAAAAGAAAGGTTTAACACTGTGAGGTGAAAGCACACATTAGAAAGCAGTTTCCCAGATAGCTTCCTTCTAGTGTTTACACTGGGATATTTGCTTTTTCACCATTGGCCTCAAAGAGCTCCCAAATGTCCATTGGCAGAATGGACAAAAACAGTGTTCCCAAAGTGCTGAATCCCAAGAAAGGTTTAAATCTGTGACATGAATACACACATCACAAAGCAGTTTGTTGGAAAGCTTCTTTCTACTTTTTATGTGAACTTATTTCCTTCTTCTATATAGGCCTCAATGAGCTCCCAAATATGCCTTTGCAGATTCTACAAAACCAGTGATACCAAACTGTTGAATCAAAAATGTTTAACTCTGTGAGATGAATACTCTCATCACAAAGCAGTTTCTCAGAAAGCTTCTTTCTAGTTAATTGTAGATGTGTCATTTTTCACCATAGGTCTCAAAGCACTCCCAAATATCCCATTGCAGAGTCGACAAAAACAGTGTTTCCAATTGTTGAATGAAAAGAATGGTTTGCCTCTGCAAGATGAATGAACACATCAGAAAGCAGTTTCTCAGATAGTTTCCTTCTACTGTTTATTCTGGGATATTCGCTTTTATGCCTTAGGCCACAATGAGCTCCCAAATATCAATTCACACAATGGACAAAAGCAGAGTTTCCAAAATGCTGAATCCAAAGAAAGGTTTACCACTGTGAGGTGAATGCACACATCACAAAACAGTTTCTCAGAAAGTTGCTTTCTAGTTTTTATTTGAAGATATTTCCTTTTTCACCATAGGCCTCAGTGTGTTCACAAATATACCTTTGCAGATTCTACAAAAACAGTGTTTCCAATCTGCTGAATGAAATGAAAAGTTGAACTCAGTGAGATGAATGCAAACATCACAAAGCAATTTCTCAAACAGCATCCTGCTACTGTTTATCCTGGGATATTCACATTTATTCCTTTGGCCTCAATGAGCTCAAAAATGTCCATTCACAGAATGGAGAAAAATAGTGTTTGCAAACTGCTGAATCCAAATAAAGATTCAGGTCTATGAGGTTAATGCATACATCACAAAGCAGTTTCTCAGTTTCCTTCTAGTTTTTATTTGAAAATATTGCCTTTTTCACCTTAGGCCCCTATGCAATCCCAAATTTTCCTTTGAAGATTGCAAAAAAGTGTTATTCCAAACAACTCAATGAAAAGAAAGGTTTAAGTCCGTGAGATGAATGCACAAATCACAAAGTGGTTTCTTAGGTAGCTTCCTTCTAGTTTCTATCCTGGAATATTCACTTCCTCATCATTGGCCTCAATGAGCTCCCTAATATCTATTTTCAGAATGGACATAAACATTGTTTCCAAACTACTGAGTGAAAAGAAAGGTTTATTTCAGCAAGATGATAACACACATCACAAAGTGGTTTCTCAGACAGTTTTCTTCTAGCTTTTATTCTGGGATATTCTCTTTTTCGCCTTTGGCCTCATTGAGTTCTCAAATGTCCAGTCACAGGATGGACATAAACAGTGTTTCCAAACAGCTGAATTCAAAGAAATTTTAACTCTGTGAGAGGAATACACACGTCACATTGCAGTTTCTCATAAAGCTTCTTTCTAGTTTTTATCTGAAAATATTTTTTTATTCACCATAGGACTTTATGTGCTCCCAAATATCCTTTTGCAGATTCTACAAAAGCAGTGCTTTCAAACTGCTGAATGGAAACAAAGGTTTAACTCTGTGAGATAAATACACAGATCCCAAAGCAGTTTCTCTGAAAGCACCTTTCTAATTTTTATCTGAAGAGGTTTCCTTTACCACCATAGGCATCAAAGCGATCCCCAATATCCCTTCACAGACTCTACAAAAACAGTGTTTCCAAACTGCTGAATGAAAAGTAAGGATTAACTCTGTGAGATGAATTCACACATCACAAAGCAGTTTCCCAGATAGCTTCCTTCTGGTTTTTATCCTGGGAGATTTGTCTTTTCAACATTGGCCTCCATGAACTCCCAAATGTCCATTCGCAGAATGGACAAAAACAGTGTTTGAAAACTGATGAAACCAAAGAAAGGTTTAACTCTGTGAGGTGAATGCACACATCACAAAGCAGTTTCTCAGAAACGTCATTCTAGTTTTTATCTGAATATGTTTCCTTTTTCACCATAGGACTCAATGCTCACCAAAACATTCCTTTGCAGATTATACAAAACCAGTGTTTCCAAACTGCTGGATGAAAAGAAAGGTTTAACTCTGGGAGATGAATGCACACATCATAATGCAGTTTCTCAAATAGCTTCCTTCCAGTGTTTATCCTGGGATATTCGCTTTTTTGCCATTGGCCTCATTGAGCTTCCAAATTTCCATACACAGAATGGACAAAAAAAGTGTTTCCAAACTGCTGAATCAAAAGAAAGTTTTATCTCTGTTAGTTGAAAGCACACATCACAGCTCAGTTTCTCAGAAAGCTTCTTTCTGGTTTTTATGTGAAGACGTTTCCTTTTTCACCATAGGACTCAATGTGCTCCCAAATATCCCTTCCCAGATTCTACGTAAGATTGTTTCCAAACTGCTGAAGCAAAAGAGAGGTTTAACTCTGGAAAATGAGTGCATACATCACAAGGCAATCTCTCAGAAAGTTTTCTTCTAGTTTTCATCCTGGGATAGTATTTTTTTCACCATTGACCTCAATCGGATCCCAAATGTCCATTTGCAGAATGGACAAAAACAGTGTTTCCAAACTGCTGAAACCACAGAAAAGTTTATTTCTGTGAGACAAATGCATACATCACATAGCAGTTTGGCAGAAAGCTTCTTTCTAGTTTTTATCTGAAGATGTTTCCTTTTTCATCACAGCCCTCAATGCACTCACAAGTATCCCTTGCAGATTCAACAAAAACAGTGTTTCCAAACTGCAGAATGAAAAGAAAATTTTACAACTGTGAGTTGAATGCCCACATCACAAAGCATTTCTCAGATAGCTTCCTTCTAGTTTTTATCCTGGGATATTCGCCCTTTTTCCATCAGCCTCAATGAGCTCCCAAATGTCCATTTGTAGAATGGACAAATAGAGTGTTTCCAAACTGCTGAATCCAAAGCAAGCTATAACTCTGTGAGATGAATGCACACATTAAAAAGCAGTTTCTCAGAAAGCTTCTTTCTTGTTTTTATCTGAAGATGTTTCCCATTTCACCATAGGCCTCAATGTGCCCCAAAATAACCCTTTGCAGATTCCACAAAAACACTGTTTCCAATCTGCTGAGTGAAATGAGTGGTTTAACTTGGTGAGATGAATGCACACATCACAAAGCGGTTTCTCAGATAGCTTCCTTATACTTTTTAACCGGTATATTTGCTTTTATGCCATTGGCCTCAATGAAATGCCAAATGTCCATTCGCAGAATGGACAAAAACAGTGTTTCCAAACTGCTGAATCCAAAGAATGGTTTAACTCTGTGAGAAGAATACACATATCACAAAGCAGTTTCTCAAAATCTTCTTTCTGATTTTTATCTGAAGTTTTTTTTTTTTTAACCATAGGCCTCAATACAGTCTCTAATATTCCTTTGAATATCTACAAAAAGAGTGCTTTCAAGTTGCTGAATGAAAAGAATGGTTTATCTCTGTGAGATAAATGCACACATCAAAAGCGGTTCCTGAGATAGCATCCTTCTAGTTTTTATCCTGGGATATTCACTTTTTTGCCTGTGGCCTCAATGAGCTCCCAAATGTCGAAACCCAGAATGATCAAAAACAGTGCTTCCAAACACCTAAATCCAAAGAAAGGTTTAATTATAAGAGAAGAATGCACACATCCAAAATCAGATTCTCAGAAAACTTCTTTCTGCTTTTTATGTGAATTTATTTTTTCCTTTTTCAACATAGGCCTCAAAGCATTCCCAATTATCCCTTCACAGATTCTAGAAAAACAGTGTTTCCAAACTGCAGAAGGAAACAAAAAGTTTAACACTGCGAGATGAATGCTAACTTCACAAAGCAGTTTCCCAGACAGCTTCCTTCTTGTTTTTATCCTGGAATATTCACTTTTACGACATTGACTTCAATGAAATCTCAAATGACCATTTGTAGAATGGACAAAAACAGTGTTTCCAAACTGCTGAATCCAAAGAAATGTATAAGTCTGTGAGAAGAAAGCACACATCACAAGGTGGTTTCTCAGAGAACTTCTTTCTGTTTTCTTTCTGAAGATTTTTTTTTAACATAGACCTCAATGCACTCCCTAATATTCCTTTGAAGATTCTACAAAAACAGTGTTTCCAAACGGCTGAATGAAAAGAATGATTTATCTCTGTGAGCTAAATGCACCCATCAAAAGCAGTTGCTCAGATAATTTCCTTCCAGTTTTTTATATTGGGATGTTCATTTCTTCACCATTGAACATAATGAGCTCCCAAATGTCCATTTGCAGAATACACAAACACAGTGTTTCAAAATGGCTGAATCCAGAGAAAGGTTTAACTCTGTGAGATGAATGCACACATCACAAAGTAGTTTCTCAGAAAACTTCTTTCTAGTTTTTTATCTGAAGATGTTTCCTTTTCCACCATAGGCCTCTATGAAGTAAGAATCTTTTTTGATTTTATCTGAAGGTGTTTAATTTTTACCCACAGGTCTCAATGTGCCCCAAACTATCCCTTTGCAGATTCTACAAAAATAGTGTTTCCAAACTGCTGAATGAAAAGAAAAGTTTAAATCTGTGAAATGAATGCACACATCACAAAAAGGTTTCTCAGATAGCTTCCTTCTTGTTTTTTCCTCGGATATTCCCTTATTGGCCATTGACCTCAATGAGCTGCCAAATGTCCATTTGCAAAATGGACAAAAACAGTATTTCCAAACTGCTGAATCCAAAGAAAGTTTTAACTCTCCAAGAGGAATGCACCCATCACAAAGCAGTTTCTCAGATTGCTTCCTTCATGTTTTTGTCCTCAGCTATTCTCATTTTTGCATTTGGTCTCAGTGAACTCCCAAACATCCTTTCACAAAATGAACATAAACAGTGTTTCCACACTGCTGAATCAGAAGAAAGGTTTAACTCTGTGAGATGAATGCACACATAATGAAGCAATTTCTCTGAAAGCTTCTTTCTAATTGTTATCTGAAGATGTTACCTTTTTCACAAGAGACCTCCATTCCCTGTCACATATCCCTTGGCAGATTCTTAAAAAAAAAAAACAAAAACCAGTGTTTCCAAACTGCTGAATGAAAAGGAAGGTTTAACTCTGCATGAAGAATGCACACATCAAAAAGCAGCTTCTCAGCTAGATTCCTTCTAGTTTTTTTCCTGGAATATTTGCTTTTTCAACATTGACCCCAATGTGCTCCAAATATCCCTTCCAGATTCTACAAAATAGTGCTTCCATTGTACTGAATGAATAGATAAATTCTGCGAAGTGAAGGCACACATCACAAAGTGGTTTCACAGATAACTTCCTTCTAGTTTTTATCCTGGGATATTTGAATATTTGCCATTGGCCTTAATGAACTAAAAAATGTCCATTCTGTGAATGGACAGAAACAGTGTTTCCAAACTGCTGAACTGAAAGAAAGTTTAATCCCTGTTAGATGAATGCACACCTCAGAAAGCAGTTTCTCAGAAAGCTTTTCTAGTTTCTAATCTGAAAATATTTCCTTTTTCACCATAGGTGTCAATTTGCTCCCACGTATTGCTTTGCAAATTATATAAAAACAGTGTTTCCAAACTGCTCAATGAAATGAAAGTTTTAACTCTGTGAGATGAATGCACACATCACAAAGTGGTTTCTCAGAAAGTGTCCTTCTACTTTTTATCCTGGGAAATTTGCTCTTTTGACGTAGACATCAATGAGCTCCAAAATGTCGATTTGCAGAGTGAACACAATATTTCCAAACTGTTGAATCCACAGAATGGTTTAACTCTGTGAGATGAATGCACACATCACAAAGTACTTTCACAGAAAGCTTCTCTCTTGTTTTTATCTGAAGATGTTTCCTTTTTCACCATAAGCCTCAATGCACTCAAATATATCCTCTCACAGATTCTACAAAAACAGTGTTTCCAAACTGCTTATGAAAAGAAAGTTTTATTTCTGTGAGTTGAATGCACACATTGCAAAGTGGTTCCTCAGATAACTTCCTTTTTTTTATCCTGGGATTTTCCCTTTTTTGCCATTGGCCTCAATGATATCCCAAATGTCCCTTTGCAGAATGGACAAAACCAGTGTCTCCAAACATCTGAATCTATAGAAAGTTTTAACTCTGCAAGATGAATGCACTCATCACAAAGCAGTTTCTCAGATAGCTTCTTTCTAGTTTTTATTATGGGATATTCACTTTTTTGCCATTGGAATTAATGTGCTCCCAAATGTCAATTCATAGAATGGACAAAAGCAGTGTTTCCAAACTGCTGAATACAAAGAAAGGTTAACTCTGTGAGATGAATGCAAACATCACAAGTAGCTTCTCAAAAGGCTTCTTTCTTCTTTTTATCTGAAGATGTTTCCTTTTCACAATAGGCCTATTTGCTCCCAAGTATCCCTTTGGAGATTCTACAAAAACAGTGTTTCCATACTGCTGAATAAAAAGAAAGGCTTAACTCTCTGAGATGAATGCACACATCACAAAGCAGTTTCTCAGATAGTTCCTTCTGGTTTTTATCTTTGGATATGTGCTTTTTTGTCATTGGCCTCAATGAGCTCCCAAATGTCCATTCGCAGAATGGACAAAAACAGCATTTCCAAATTGCTGAATTCAAAGTTAGTTTTAACTCTGTGAAATGAATGTACATGTTACAAATCAGTTTCTCAAAAGCTTCTTTCTAGTTTTTATCTGAAGTTGTTTCCATTTTCAACATAGGCCTCAATGTTCTCCAAAATATCCCTTCGCAGATTCCACAAAAACAGTGGTTCCAAACTGTTGAATGAAAAGAAAGGTTTAACTCTGCAAGACGAATACACACATCACAATATGGTTTCTCAGATAGCTTCCTTGTAGCTTTTATCTTGTGATATTGTTTTTTGATATTGGCCTCAATGAATTCCCAAATGTCCATTCACAGAATGGACAAAAACAATGTTTCCAAACTGCCTAATCCAAAGAAATGCTAACACTGTAAGATGAATGTACACATCAGAAAGCATGTTCTCAGAAAGCTTCTTCCTTGTTTTTATCTGAGGATATTTCCAAACTGCTGAATTCAAAGAAATGTTTAACTATGTGAGATGACTGAACACATAACAAAGCAGTTTCTCAGAATGATTATTTCTTGTTTTTGACTGAAGATATTTCCTTTTTCACCATAGGACCCAATGTGCTCCCAAACAACCCTTCACAGTTTCTATGAAAACAGTGATTCCAAACAGCTGAATGAAAGGAAAGGTTTAACTCTGCAAGATGAAGGCACACATCACAAAGCAGTTTCCCAGAAAGCTTCTTTCTGCTTTTTATGTGAAGATGTTTCCTTTATCACCATAGTCCTCAAAGCGCTCTCATATATCCTTTTGCAGATTCTACAGAAAGTGTTTCAAAACTGTTAGATGAAAAGAAAGGTTTAATTTTGTGAGATGAATGCACACATGACAAAGCGGTATATCAGATAGCTTCCTTATAGTTTTTCTCCTGGGATATTTGCTTTTTTCCATTGACCTCAATGAGCTCCCAAATGTCCATTCTCAGAAAGGACAAAAACAGCATTTCCAAATTGTTGAATTCAAAGTTAGTTTCAATTCTGTGAAATGAATTTACATGTTACAAAGCAGTTTCTTGAAAGCTTCTTTCTAGTTTTTATCTGAAGTTGTTTCCATTTTCAACATAGGCCTCAATGCTCTCCAAAATATCCCTTCATAGATTCCACAAAAACAGTGTTTCCCGACTGTTGAATGAAAAGAAAGGTTTATCTCTGAGAGATGAATACACATATCACTGAGCAGTTTATCAGACAGCTTCCTTCCAGTGTTTGTCCTCAGATTTTTGTTTTTTCACCATTGGCCCCAATGAGCTCCCAATGTCCATTCCCCAACGAGCTCCCAAATGTTCATTCACAGAATGGACCAAAACAGTGTTGCCAAATAGCTGAATCCAAAGAATGGTTTACCTCTCTGAGATGAATGCACACATTACAAAGCAGTCTCTCAGAAATCTTCTTTCTTTTTTTAATTTGAGATATTTCCTTTTTTACCATAGGCCTCAGTGTGCACCTAAATAACCATTTGTAGATTCTACAAAAATAGTATTTCCAAACTGCTTAATGAAAATAAAGCTTTATCTCAGTGAGAATACACATATCACAAAGCAGTTTCTCAGATAGCTTCCTTCTAGTGCTTAACTTAGAGTATTCACTTTTTCGCCATTGGCCTCCATGAGCCAACAAATGTCCTTTCGCAGATGGACAAAACAGTGTTTCCAAACCGCTGAATCCAAAGAAAACTTTAACTCTGTGTGATGAAAGCACACATCACAAAGCAGTTCATTAGGAAGCTTCTTTGTACTTTTTATATGAAGATGTTTCCTCTTTCACCATAGACCTAAATGTGCTCCAAAATAACCCTTCTCAGATTTTACAAAAACAGTGTTTCCAAGCTGCTGAATTAAAAGAAAGTTTAACTCTGTGAGATGAAAGCACACATCACAAAACGATATTTCAGATAGCTACCTTCTAGTTTTCATTCTGTGATACATGCTTTTTCACCATAGACCTCAATTAGTGTCTAAATATCCATTTGCAGAATGGAAAAAAAACAGTGTTTACAAACAGCTGAATCCAAAGAATGGTTTACCTATCCAAGATCAATGCACACATCACAAAGCAGTGTCTCAGAAATCTTCTTTCTAGTTTTAATTTAAGGTATTTAATTTTTCACAATAGGTCTCAATGCGCTCCCAAATATCACTTCGAAGTTTCTACAAAAACAGTGTTTCCAAACTGCTGAATGAAAAGAAAGGTTTAACTCAGTGAGATGAAGGCACACATGACAAAACGGTTTTTCAGATACCTTCCTTCTAGTTTTCATTCTGGGATATTCACTTTTTGCCATTGGCCTCAAGGAGCTCCCAAATGTCCTTTCACAGAATGTAAAAAATGTGTTCCCAAACTGCTGAATCCAAAGAAAAGTTTAACTCTGTGAGATGAATGCAGACATCACAAAGCAGTTTCTCAGAAAGCATCTTTCTACTTAAAATGTGAAGATGTTTCATTTTACACCATAGGCCAAAATTTGATCCCAAATATTTCTTTGCAGATTCTACAAAAACAGTGTTTCCAAACGTCTGAATTAAAAGAAAGGTTTAACTCTGCGAGATGAATACACATATTACAAAGTGGTTTCTAAGATAGCTTCCTTCTAGTTTTTATCCTGGAATATTCACTTTTTCATGTTTGTCATCAATGGGCTCCCAAAGTCCATTTGTAGAAAAGACAGTAACAGTTTCCTAACTCCTTAAACCAAAGAAAACTCTGTGAGATGAATGCACACATCACAAAGCAGTTTCTCAGAAAGCTTCTTTCTTGTTTTTGTCAGAAGATGTTTCCTTTTTCACCATAATCCTCAATGTGCACCCAAATATCCCTTCACAAATTCTACAAAAATAGTGTTTACAAACTTCTGAATGAAAAGAAAGGTTTAATTGTTTCTGCAAGATGAATGCACACATCACAAAATAGTTTCTCAGATAGCTTCCTTCTAGTGTTTATCCTGGGGTATTCACTTTTTCACAATTGGCCATAATGAGCTCCCAAATGTCCATTTGCAGAATTGACAAAAATAGTGTTTCCCAACTCCTGAATCCAAACAATGGGTTAACTCTGTGAGATGAATGCACACATCACAAAGTAGTGTCTCAGAAAGCTTCTTTTTACTTTTTACGTTAAGAAGTTTCCTTTTTCATCATGGGCCTCAATGTGCTCCCAAATATCCCTTCACAGATTTAGCAAAATGCATTTCCAAACTGCCGAATGAAAAGAAAGATTTAACTCCACAAGATGAATGCACACATCAGAAAGCAGTTTCTCATATAACTTGCTTCTAGTTTTATCCTGGGATACTTGCTTTCTCACCATGGGCTACACGAGCTCCTAAATCTCCATTTGCACAATGGACAAAAACAGTGTTACCAAACTGCTGAATCCAAAGAAAAATTTAACTCTGTGAGATGAAGGCAGAAACCACAAAGCAGTTTCTCACAAAGCTTCTTTCTACTTTTTATGTGAAGATCTTTCCTTTTTCACCATAGTCCTCAATGTGCTCCAATATATACCTTCACAGATTCTACAAATATAGTGTTGCCAAACTGACAAATGAAAGGAAATGTTTAACTCTGTAAGATGAATGCAAAGATCACAAGGTGGTTTCTCAGATAGCACCTTTCTAGTGTTTCGCCTAAGATATTCGCTTTTTTGCCTTTGGCCTCAATGGGTTCCCAAATGTTCATTTGCAAAATGGACAAAAAAGATGTTTCCAAATTACTGAATCCAAAGAAATGTTTACCTCTGTGAGATGAATGCACACATCACCAAACGGTTTCTTAGATAGCTTCTTTCTAGTTTTTATCTCAAGATACTCCCTTTTTTTTTACCATAGACCTTAATACACTGCAATATATGCCAACACAGATTCTACAAAAACAGTGCTTCCAAACTGCTGAATGAAAAGGAATGTTTAACTCTGTGAGATGAATGCACACATCACAAAGCAGTTTCTCAGACAGCTTCCTTCTAGTTTATATCCTGGGATATTCATTTTTGGTCGTTGGCCTCAAAGAACTCCCAAATGTCCACTTGTAGAATGGACAAAAACAGTGTTTCCAAATTGCTGCATCCAAAAAATGTTTAAATCTGTGAGATGAATGCAAACATCATAAAGTAGCTTCTCAGAAATCTTCTTTCTAGTGTTTATTTCAATATATTTCCTTTTCCAACATAGACCTAAATGCACTCCCCATTATTCCTTTTCAGATTCTACAAAAACAGTGCTTCCAAACTGCTGAATGAAAAGGAAAGTGTAACTCTGTGAGATGAATGCACACATCATGAAGCAGTTTCTCTGATTCCCTCCATTTTTTATTCTGAGATATGCACTTTTTCACCATTCTTCTCATTGAGTTCCAAAATGTCCACTCCCAGAATGGACAAAAACAGTGTTTCCAAATTGCTGAATCCAAAGAAAGACTTATCTCTGTGAGACGAGGGCACACATCACAAAGCAGTGTCTTGTGAAACTTCTTTGTAGTTTTTATCTGAAGATATTTCCTCTTTCACCGTAGGCCTCATTGTGGTTGCAAATATCCCTTCACAGATTCTACAAAAAGAGTGTTTCTGAACTGTTGAATGTAGAGAAAGTTTAACTCTGTGAGATGAATGCACACATCGCAAAGTAGTTTCTCAGGTAGCTTCCTCCTAGCTTTTATCCTGGGATATTGACTTTTTTGCCATTGGCCTCAATGAACTCCTAAATGTCCATTCGCAGAATGGACAAAAACAGTGTTTCCAAACTGCCGAATCCAAAAGAAAGGTTAAAGTCTGTACATGAATGGGCACATCACAAAGCAGTTTCTCAGCAAGTTTCTTTCTTGTTTTGATCTGAATTTGATTCTCTTTAGACCATAGGCATCAAAAAACTACCAAATGTCCCTTCACAGATTCTACAAAAACAGTCTTTCCAAAATTCCGAAGGAATAGAAAGATTTACCTCTGTGAGATGAATGTACACATCACAAAACAGTTTCTCAGATAGCTTGCTTCTAGTTTTTATCCTGGGATATTCACTTTTTCTCCATTTGTGTAAATGAGTTCCCAAAGTCCATTTGCGGAATGGAAAAAAAAAAGTTTCCAAACTGTTGAATTCAAAGAAAGTTTTGACTCTGTGAGAATAATGCACATGTCACAAATCAGTTTATAAGAAAGCTTCTTTCTAGGTTTATCTGAAGATGTTTCCTTTCTCAGCATAGTCCTCAATGGGCTCCCGAATATCCCGTCACCAATTCTACAAAAACGGTGTTTCCAAACTATTGAATGAAAGAAAAGTTTAACTCAGCAGGATGAATGCACACATCACAAAGCGGTTTCTCAGATAGATTCCTTCTGGTTTTTATCCTGGGATATTCATTTTCTCACCATATTCTTCAATGAGCTCCCAAATGTCCATTCTCATTATGGACAAAAACTGTTTCCAAACTGATAAATCTAAAGAAAGTTGTAAATCTGTGAAATGAACGTACACATCACAAAGCAGTTTCTCAGAAAGCTTTTTTCTAGTTTACATCTGAATGTATTTACTTTTTCACCATAGACTTCAAGGTGCTCCCAAGTATCCCTTTGCAGATTCTACAAAAACAGTGTTTCCAAACTGCTAAATGAAAGAAAGCTTTAACTCTGCGTGATGAATGTATACATCACATAGTGGTTGCTCAGATAGCTTTCTTCCAGTTTTTATCATGCAATATTCCCTTCTTCGCCATTGGCCTCAATGAACTCAAAAATGTCCATTCACAGAATGGAGAAAAGCAGTGTTACCAAACTGCTGGATCAAAAGATAGTTTTATTTCTGTGAGGTGAATGCATACATCACAAAGCTGTTTCTCGGATGGATTCCTTCTAATGTTCATCCTGGGATATTAGCATTGTCTACATTGGCCTCACTGACCTCCCAAATGTCCTTTTGCAGAATAGACAAAAAGAGTGTTTCCAAACTACTGAATCATTAGAAAGTTTTAACTCCATGAGATGAATACGCACATCTCAAACAGTTTCTCAGAAGGCTTATTTCGAGTTTTTATATGAAGTTATTTCCTTTTTCACCATAGCCTTCAAGGTGCTTGCAAATATCCCTTTGCAGATTGTTCAACAACGCTATTTCCAATCTGCTGAATGAAAAGACAGGTTTAACTTTGTGAGATAAACAAACATAAAACAAAGCAGTTTCTCAGAGAGATTCAGTCTAGTTTTTATCCTGGGATATTCGCTTTTCTGACATTGGCCTCAATGAGCTCCCAAATGTCCTTTTGCAGAATGGACTAATAGAGTGTTTACAAACTGCTGTATGAAAAGTAAGGTTTAACTCTGCAAAGTGAATGCACACATATCAAAACAGTTTCTCACTTAGCTTCCTTCTAGTTTTTATCCAGGGATATTCCTTTTTTTGCCATTGGCCTCAATGAGTTCCCAAATGTCCATTTGCAAAATGGGCATTAAAAAGTGTTTCCGAACTGCTGAACCCAAAGAAAAGATTACACTGTGAGATGAATGCACACTTCATAAAGCAGTTTTCCAGAAATAATTTTTCTAGTTCCTTCCTTTTTCACCATAGGCCTCAAATTGCTCCCAAATATTCCTTCTCAGATTCTACAAAAACAGTTTTTCCTAATTGTTGAATGAAAAGAAAAGTTTAACTCTGCAAGATGAATGCACACATCAGAAATCAGTTTCTCAGATAGCTTCCTTCTAGTTTTTATCCTGTGATATTCACATTTTTGCAATTGTAATCAATGAGTTCCCAAATGCCGATTTGCAGAATGGACAAAAATAGTGTTTCCAAACAGTTGAATGACAAGAAAAGTTTTACTCTGTGAGATGAATGCGCATATTGCAAAGCAGTTACTCAGAGAGCTTCCTTTTAGTTTTTATCCTGGGATATTTGCTTTTCATCATTGGTCTCAATGAGCTCCCAAATGTCCATTCACAAAATGGACAAAAGCAGTGTCTCCAAACTGCTGAATCAAAATAAATATTTAACTTTGTGAGGTGAATGCACACAACACAAAGCAGTTTCTCAGAAAGCTCCTTTTTAGTTTTTATCTGAGTATATTTCCTTTTTCATCTTTGGTCTCAATGCTCTCCCAAATAATCCATCAGAGATTCAACAAAAACAGTGTTTCAAAACTGATAAATGAAAATGAAACTTTACCTCTGCAAGGTGAATGCACACATCACAAAACGGTTTCTGAGATAACTTCAGTCTAGTTTTTATCCTGGGATATTCACTTTTTTGCCTTGACCTCAATGGGCTCCGAAATGTCCTTTCACAGAGTGGAAAAAAGTACTGTTTCCAAACTGAGGAACACAAAGAATGGTTTAACTCTGTGAGATGAATACACACTTCACAAGCAGTTTCTCAGAGAGCATCTATCTAGTTTTTATTCTAAGATGTTTCCTTTTTCACTATAGGCCTTGTTGAGCTCCCAAATATAACTTTGCAGATTGTACAAAAACAGTTCTTTCAAACTGCTGAATGAAAAGAAAGGTTAACTTTGTGAGATGTATGCACACAACAAAAAGTGGTTTCTCAGACAGCTTTCTTCTAGTTTTTATCTGGAGATGTTTCTTTTTTCACCATAGTCCTCAATGCCCTCTAAAATATCCCTTCAGAGAGTCTACAGAAACAGTGTTCCAAACTGCTGAATGAAAAGAAAGCTCTAACTCTGCATGATGAAAGCACACATCAAAAAGATATTTCTCAGATCGGTTACTTCTTGTTTTTGTTCTGGGATATTTGCTTTTTCACCATTGGCATCAATGGGCTCCCAAATATCCATTTGCAGAATAGACAAAAACAGTGTTTCCAAACTTCTGAATCCAAAGAAAGGTTTAACTCTATGAGATGAATGCACACATCACAAAGGAGTTTCTCAGAAACCTTCTTTCTTGTTTTTATCTGAATATGCTTCCTTTTTCACCATAGGCATCAATACGCGACCAAATATCCCTTCACAGATCCTATATAAACAGTGTTTCCAAACTACTTAATGAAAACAAAGGTTTAACTCTGCAAGATGAATGCACACATCACAAAGCAGCTTCTCAGATAGCTTCCTTCCAATTTTTATCCTGGGATATTCACTTTTTTGCCTTTGGCCACACTCTACTACTCCCAAATGTCCATTTGAAGAATGGACAAAAACAGTGTTTCCAAACTGCTGAGTACACAGAAAGTTTTACCTCTGTGAGACGAATGCACACATCACAAAGCAGTTTCTCAGAAAGCTTCCTTCAAATTTTTACCTGAAGATGTTTCATTTTTCACCATATGCCTTAATGCTCTCCCAAATATCCCTTTGCAGATTCTACAAAAACAGTCTTACCAAAACTGCTGAATGTGAAGAAAGGTTTAACTCTCCTTGATGAATGCATACATCACAAAGCAGTTGCTCAGATAGCTTCCTTCTAGTTTTTATCATGAGATATCCCCTTTTTCACCATTGGCCCTAACGAGCTCCCAAATATCCATCCTCAGAATGGAGTAAAACAGTGTTTCCAAACTGCTGAATCAAAAGAAAGGTTTATTTCTGTGAGGTGAATGCACATATCAATAGCTGTTTCTCAGATGGATTCCTTCTAATTTTTATCCTGGGATATTCTTATTGTCTGCATTGGCCTCAATGAGCTCCCAAATGTCCATTTGCTGAAGAGACAAAAAAAGTGTCTCCAAACTACAGAATCCAAAGAAATGTTTACCTCTGTGAGATGAATGCACACATCACAATGCAGTTTATCAAAAAGCTTCTTTCTTGTTTCTATCTGAAAATGTTTCCTTTTTCACCACAGGCTTCAATGTGCTACCAAATATCCCTTCACAGATTCTCCAAAATCACCGTATCCAAACTGTTCAATGAAAAGAAAGGTTTAACTCTGTGAGATGAATGCACACATCACAAAGTGGTTTCTTATACAGATTCTTTCTAGTTTTTACCCTGGATATTCGCTTCTAGTTTTTACCCTGGATATTCGCTTTTACCCCTTTGGCCTCAGTGAACTCCTAAATGTCTATACGTACAAGGTAGAAAAACAGTGTTTCCAAAATGCTGAATGCAAAGAAAATTTTAACTCTATGGGGTAAATGCACACATCACAAAGCAGTTTCTCAGAAAGCTTCTTTCTACTTTTTATGTGAAGATGTTTCTTTTTTCACCATATGCCTCAATACATTCCAAAATATCCCTTCTCAGATTCTACAAAAACAGTGTTTCCAAACTGCCAAATGAAAAGAAAGGTGTAACTCTGTGAGATAAATGCATACTTCATAGAGCTAATTCTCACATAGCTTCCTTCCTGTTTTCATCCTGGGATATTCATTTTTCACCATTGGCCTTAATGAGCTCTGAAATTTCCATTTGCAGAATGGAAAAAAACACTGTTTCCAAACTTCTGAATCCAAAGGAAGGTTTAATTCACTGTGTTGAATGCAAGCATCACAAAGCAGTTCCTCATAAGCCTTCTTTCTTGTTTTTAACTGAGGATGTTTCCTTTTTCACCATAGGCCTCAATGTGCTCCCAAATACTCCTTTGCAGATTCTACAAAAACAGTGTTACCAAACTCTTCAATGAAAAGAAAGGTGTAATTCTGTGAGATGAATTCGTTTTTTCACCCACTGCCCTCAAAGAGCTCCCAAATGTCCATTCACAGAAGGGACAAAAAAATATGCTTACAAACTGCTGAATGCAAGAAAGTTTTAACTCTGTGAGATGAATGAATGAACACATCACAAAGCAGTTTCTCTGAAATCTCTTTCTTGTTTTTATCTGAAGATGATTCTGTTTTCACCATAGGCCTCAATGAGCTCCCAAATATCCCTTTGCAGATTCCAGAAAAACAGTGTTTCCAAACTGCTGAAGTAAAAGGCAGATTTATTTCTCTGAGGTGAATGCACACATCACAAAGCTGTTTCTCATACAGCTTCCTTCTAGTTTTTATCATGGGATATTCGCTTTCTTGCCATTGGCCCCAAGGAGCACCCAAGTCCATTCACAGAATGGACCTAAACAGTGTTTCCAAACTGCTGAATTCAAGGAAAAGTTTAATTCTGTGAGATGAATGTAAACATTACCAAGCACTTTCTCAGAAAACTTCTTTGTTGTTTTGATGAGAAGATGTTTTCTTTTTCACCATAGACCAAATGGGTTCCCAAATATCCCTTCACAGATTCTACAAAAACAGTTTATCCAAACTGCTAAATCAAGAGATAGCTTTAACTCTCTAAGATGAATGCACACATCACAAAGCAGTTTCTCAGAATGCTTCTTTCTTGTTTTTCTCTGAAGATATTTCCTTTTTCAACATGGGCCTCAATGAGCTCCCAAATATCCCTTCAAAGACTCTACAAAAACAGTGTTTCCAAACCGCTGAATGAAAAGAAATGTGTAACTCTGGGAGATGAATTAACACATCACAAAGTGGTTTCTCACATAGCTTCCTTGCAGTTTTCATCCAGGATATTCACTTTTTCTCCAATGGCCTCAATATGCTTCCAAATGTGCTTCACAAAATTGACAAAAACACTGTTTCCAATCTTCTGAATTCAAAGAAAGGTTTATTTCTGTGAGATGAATACACGGATCACAAAGCAGTTTCTCAGAAAGCTTTCTTGTTTTCAACTGAAGATACTTCATTCTTCAAAATAGGACTCAATGGGCTTCCAAATATCCCCTCTCAGATTCTACACAAAGGCTGTTTCCATCTGTTGAATGAGAAGAAATGTTTAACTCTGCAAGATGAATGCACACATCACAAAGCAATTTCTCAGAGTGCTTCCTTCCAGTTTTTATCATGGGTTACTTACTTTTTCACCATCAGCCACAATGATCTCCCAAACGTCCATTTGCAAAATGGACAAAAACAGTGTTTCCAAACTGCTGAATCCAAAGAAATTCTTAAATCAATGAGATGAATGGACACATCACAAAGCAGTTTCTCAGAAAGCTTATTTCTACTTTTTATTTGTAGATGATTCCTTTTTCACCATAGTCCTCAGTGTGCTCCCAAATATCCCTTTGCATATTCTACCACAGTGTTTCCAAACTGCTGAATGCAAAGAAAGTGTCAACTCTGCAAGATGAGTGTACACATCACAAAGCGGTTTCTTGAGTAGTCCTCTTCTACAGGGATAGTCCCTTTTTCATCATTGACCTTCATGAGGTTCCAAATATCCATTGGCAGACTGGACAAAAACAGTGTTTCCAAACTGCTGAAACCAAAGAAAGGTTTAGCTCTGTGACACGAATGCACACATCATGAAGAATTATCTCAGAAATAATCTTTCTAGTTTTATCTGAAGATGTTTCCTTTTTCACCTTAGGCCTCAATGCCCTCCAAAATATCACTTCACCGATTCTACAAAAACGGAATTTCAAAACTGCTGAATAAAAAGAAAGGTTTAACTCTGCAAGGTGAATGTGCAGTTCACAAAGCAGTTTCTAAGATAGTTTAATTCTAGTTTTTATCTTGGGATATTCACTTTTTCCCCATTGGCTTCAATAAGCTCCCAAATATCCATTCACAGAATGGACAAACTAGTGAATCCAAAGATAGTTTTAATTCTGTGAGATGAATGCAGATATTACAAAGTAGTTTCACAGAAAGCTTCTTTCTAGTTTTTATCTGATGTTGTTTCCTTTCTCACCATAGGCCTCAATGTGCTCTCAAATATCCCTTTGCAGATTCTACAAAAACATTGTTTTCAAACTACTGAATCAAAAGAAAGGTTTAACTCTGGGAGGTGAATGTACCCATCACAAGGCAGTTCCTCAGATAGCTTCCTTCCAGTTTTTATCCAGGAATACTGGCTTTTTGGAAATTGTCCTCAACGAGCTCCCAAATGTCCATTTGCAGAATGGAAAAAAAGAAACAGTGCTACCAAACTGCTGAATAGAAAGAAAGTTTTAACTCTGTAAGGTGAATGTACACATCACAAAGCAGTTTCTCAGATAGCTTCCTTCTAGTTTTGATCCTGGGATATTCGCTTTTTGGGCATTTCCGTCAATCAGCTCCCAAGTCAATTAGTGGAATGACAAGACAGTGCTTACAAACTGCTGAATCCAAAGAAAGTTTTGACGCTATGGGATGAATGCACACATCACAAAGCAGTTTCTCAGGAAACTTCTTTCTAGTTTTATCTGAAGATGTTTACTTTTTCACCAAAGACTTCAATGAGCTCCCAAATATCCCTTTGCAGATTCTAGAAAAACAGTGTTTTCAAACTGCTGAATGAAAAAGAAGTTTTTGTCTCTCCTAGATGAAAGCACCCATCACAAAGCAGTTTCTCAGATAGCTTCCTTCTAGTTTTTGTCCTGGGATATTTTCTTTTTTGCCTTTGGACTCATGAAGCTCCTAAATATCCATTCAAAGAATGGACAAAAATAGAGTTCCCTAACTGCTGAATCTAAAGAAAATTTTAACTCTGTGTGATGAATGAACACATCACAAAGTAGCTTCTCAGAAAGCTTCTTTCTTGTTTTTATCTAAAGATGTTTTCTTTTTCACCACAGGCCTCAATGAACTCCCCAAAATCCCTCTGCAGATTCTACAAACAGAGTGTTTCCAAACTACTGTTGAAAAGAAAGGTTTAACTCCAGGAGATGAATGCAAACATCACAGAGAGGTTTCTCACATAGCTTCCTTGTAGTTTTCATCCTGGGATATTTTCTTTTTTGCCATTTGCCTAAAGGAGATCAAAAATGTCCATTCATAAAAAGGACAAAAAGAGTGTTTTCAGACTGCTGAATCCACAGAAAGGTTTAACTCTGTGAGATTAATGCACACATCACAAAGCAGTTTCTCAGAAATCTACTTTCTTGTTTTTATCCGAAGATGATTTCTTTTTCACCATAGGCCAAAATACGCTCCCAAATATCCCTTTGCAGATTCTACAAAACAGTGTTTCCAGACTTCTCAATCAAAAGAAAGCTTTAACTCTGTGAGATGAAGGCACACATCATAAAGCTGTTTTTCAGGAAGCTGATTTCTAGTTTTTCTCTTAAGATGTTTCCTTTTTCACCATAGGCCTCAATGCCCTCCCAAAAATCCCTTTGGAGTTTCTACAAAAACAGTATTTCGAAACTGCTGAATTGAAAGAAAGGTTTAACTCTGTGAGATGAATGCATGCATCACAAAGTGGCTTCTCAGATAGCTTCCTTCTATTTTATATCCTGGGATATTTTCTTTTTTGCCATTGGCCTCAAAGCACTCATAAATGTGCATTCACAGAATGGACAAAACAGTTTCCAAACTGCTGAATCCAAACAAAGTTTAAACCCTGTGAGGTGAATAAACACATCACATAGCAATTTCTCAGATATCTTCCTTCTAGTTTTTGTGATGGGATATTTGCTTTTTCGCCATTGGCCTCAATAAGCTCCCAAATGTCCATTTGCAAAATGGACAAAAACAGTGTTTCCAAAGTTTTAAATCCAAAATAACGTTTAATTTTGTGAGATAAATGCACACATCACACAGCAGTTTCTCTGATAGTTTTCTCCTAGTTATTATCCTGGGATACTGGATTTTTGCATTTGGCCTCAGTGAGTCCCCCAATGTCCCTTTGTGGAATGGACAAAAACATTGTTTCCAAACTGCTGAATGCAAAGAAAGGTTTAACTCTGTGAGAAGAATGCACACCTCATGACACAGTTTCTCAGAGCTTGTTTCTTTTTTTATCAGAAAATGTTTCCTATTTCACCATAGTCCTCAATGCACTCCCAAATATCCCTTGTTAAATTATCCAAAATCATTGTATCCAAAGTACTGAATGAAAAGAATAGTTTAACTCTGTGAGATGAATGCTCACATCACAAAGCAGTTTCTCATAGAGCCTCCTTCTAGTTTTTATCCTGGGATATTCAATTTTTCGCCATTGGCCACAGTGAGCACTGAAATGTCCATTTGCAGAATGGACAAAAACAGTGTTTCCAAACTGCTGAATCCAAAGACATGTTTAACTCTGTGAGATGAATAAGCACATCACAAAGCAGTTTCTCAGAAATCATGTTCTTTTTTCTTTTTATCTGAAGAGTTTTCCTTTTTCACCATAGGCCCCAAAGTGCCCACAAATATCCCTTTGCAGATTCCACAAAAACTGTGTTTCTAAACTGCTGAATGAAAATAATGATTTAACTCTGTGAGATTAATGCAGACATCACAAAGCAGTTTCTTAGAGAACTTCTTTCTAGTTTTTATCTGAAGATGTTTTCCTTTTTAACTGTAGTCCAAAATGTGCTCCCAAATATCCCTTCACAGATTCTCCAAAAAACAGTGTTTCCAAACTTCTCAATCAAGAGAAAACGTTAGCTCTATGAGATGAATGCACACATCACAAAGCAGATTCTTCTAAAGCTTCTTTCTAGTTTTTCTCTGAAGATATTTCCTTTTTCACCATAAGCTTCAATGCCCTCCCAGGAATCCCTTTGAAGATTCCACAAAAACAGTGTTTCCAAACTGCTGAATGAAAGAAAGGTTTAAATCTGCGAGATGAATGCACACATCACAAAGCAGTTTCTCCCATAGCTTCCTTCTAGTTTTCTTCCTGGGATTTCACTTTTTTTCCATTGGCCTCTATAAGTTCACAAATGTCCATTCGTAGAATGGACAAAATCAGTGTTTCCAACATGCTGAATGCAAAGAACACTTTAATTATGTGAGATGAAGGCACACATCACAAAGTAGTTTCTCAGAATGATCTTTCTTGTTTTCATCTGAAGTTTTTCCTTTTTTCACCATAGGCCTCAATGTGCTCCCAAATATCCCTTTGCAGAATCTACAGAAACTGTGTTTCCAAACTGCAGAATACAAAGAAAGGTTTATCTCTGTGAGATGAATGAACACATCACAAATCAGTTTGTCAGAAAGCTTCTTTCTTGTTTTACATGAAATGTCACCTTTTCCATCATAGGCCTCAATGTGCTCCCAAATATCCCTTTGCAGATGCTTCAAAAACAGGGTTTCCAAACAGCTGAATGAAAAGAAAAGTTTCATATGCGAAATGAATGCACACATCATAAAGTGGTTTCTCAGATAGCTTCCTTCTTGTTTTTAACCTGGCGTCAATGAGCTGCCAAAGTCCATTCACAGAATGGACAAAAACAGGGTTTCCAAACTGCTAAATCCAAAGAAAGTTTTGACTCTGAGAGATGTATACACACATCAAAAAGCAATTTCTCAGAAGGCTTCTTTCTAGTCTTTATCTGAAGATGTTTCCTTTTTCACCATAAGTCTCAACGTGCTCCCAAATAGCCATTTGCAAATTATACAAAAACAGTGTTTCCAAACTGCTGGATGAAAGGGAAGGTTTAACTCAGTGACATGAATGCACACATCACAAAGCAGTTTCTCAAATTACCTCCCTCTAGTTTTTATCATGAGATATTCACTTTTTCACCATTGGCTTCAATGAGCTCCCAAATACTCATTCATAGAATGTACAAAAAGCGTGTTTCCAAACTGCTGAATCCAATGAATGGTAAAACTCTCTGAGATGAATGCACACATCACAAAGCAGTTTCTCAAAAATCTTCCTTCTAGTGGTTTTTAAAAACTATATATATACTTTAAGTTCGAGGCTACATGTGCAAAATGTGCAGTTTTGTTACATATGTATACATGTGCCATGTTGGTGTGCTGCACCCATTAACTCGTCATTTACATTAGGTATATCTCCTAATGCTATCCCTTCCTCCTCCCTCATGCTCACAATAGGCCCGAGTGTGTGACGTTCCCCTTCCTGTGTCCAAGTGATCTCTTTGTTCAATTCCCACATATGAGTGAGAACATGCTGTGTTTGATTTTCTGTTCTTGCAATAGTTTGCTGAGAATGATGGTTTCCAGCTGCATTCATGTCCCTACAAAGGACTCGAACTCATCCTTTTTATGGCTGCATAGTATTTCATGGTGTATATGTGCCACATTTTCTTAATCCAGTCTGTCACTGATGGATATTTGGGTTGATTCCAAGTCTTTGCTATTGTGAATAATGCTGCAATAGACATACATATGCATGTGTCTTTATAGCAGCATGATTTATTATCCTTTGGGTATATCCCCAGTAATGGGATGGCTGGGTCAAATGGTATTTCCAGTTCTAGATCCTTGAGGAATCGCCACACTGTTTTCCACAATGGTTGAACTAGTTCACAGTCCCACCAACAGTGTAAAAGTGTTCCTAGTTCTCCACATCCTCTCCAGCACCTGTTGTTTCCTGACTTTTGAATGATTGCCATTCTAACTGGTGTTAGATAGTATCTCACTGTGGTTTTGATTTGCATTTCTCTGATGGCAAGTGATGATGAGTATTTTCTCATGTGTCTGCTGACTGTATAAATGTCTTCTTTTGAGAAATGTCTGTTCATATCCTTTGCCCACTTTTTGATGTGGTTGTTCGTTTTTTTCTTGTAAATTTGTTTGAGTTCTTTGTAGGGTCTCAATATCAGCCCTTTGTCAGATGAGTAGATTACAAAATTTTTTCCCATTCTGTAGGTTGCCTGTTCACTCTGATGGTAGTTTCTTTTGCTGTGCAGAAGCTCTTTAGTTTAATTAGATCCCATTTGTCAATTTTGGCTTTTGTTGCCGTTGCTTTTGGTGTTTTATACATGAAGTCCTTGTCCATGCCTATGTCCTGAATGATATTACCTAGGTTTTCTTCTAGGGTTTTTGTGGTTTTAGGTCTAACAATTAAGTCTCTAATCAATCCTGAATTAATTTTTGTATAAGGAGTAAGGAAAGGATCCAGTTTCAACTTTCTACTTATGGCTAGCCATTTTCCAAGCAACATTTATCAGATAGGGAATCCTTTCCCCATTTCTCGCTTTTGTCAGGTTTGTCAAGATCTGATGGTTGTAGGTGTGTGGTATTATTTCTGAGGGCTCTGTTCTGTTCCATTGGTCTATATCCCTGTTTTAGAACCAGTACCATGTTGTTTTGGTTACTGTAGCCTTGTAGTATAGTTTGAAGTCAGGTAGCGTGATGCCTCCAGCTTTCTTCTTTTGACTTAGGATTGTCTTGGAGATGCGGGCTCTTTTTTGGTTCCATATGAAATTTAAAGCAGTTTTATCCAATTCTGTGTAGAAAGTCATTTGTAGCTTGATGGAGATGTCATTGAATCTGTAAATTACTTTGGCCAGTATGGCCCTTTTCACTATATTTATTCTTCCTATCCATGAGCATTTATTGTTCTTCCAATTGTTTGTGTCTTCTTTTATTTCACTGACCAGTGGTTTGTAGCTCTCCTTGAAGAGTTCCTTCACATCCCTTGTAAGTTGGATTCCTAGGTATTTTATTTTCTTTGAAGCAATGGTGAATGGAAGTTCATTCATGATTTGGCTCTCTGTCTGTCTGTTACTGGTGTATACGAATGCTTGTGATTTTTGAACATTGATTTTGTATCCTGAGACTTTGCTGAAGTTGCTCATCAGCTTAAGGAGATTTTGGGCTGAGATGATGAGGTTTTCTAGGTATACAGTCATGTCATCTGCAAACAGGGACAATTTGACTACTTATTTTCCTAACTGAATACCCTTTATTTCTTTCTCTTGCCTGATTGCCCTAGCCAGAACTTCCAACACTATGTTGAATAGGAGTGGTGAGAGAGGACATCCCTGTCTTGTGCCAGTTTTCAAAGGGAAATTTTCCAGTTTTTGCCCATTCAGTATGATATTGACTGTGGGTCTGTCATAAATAGCTCTTATATTTTGAGATACATTCCGTCAATACCGAATTTACTGAGAATTTTTAGCATGAAGGGCTGTTGTATTTTGTCAAAGACCTTTTCTGCATGTATTGAGATAATCATTTGGTTTTTATCTTTGTTTCTGTTTATATGCTGGATTACATTTATCAATTTGCATATGTTGAACCAACCTTGCATCCCAGGGATATAGCCCACTTGATCATGGTGGATAAGCTTTTTGATGTGCTGGTGGATTCCATTTGCCAGTATTTTATTGAGGATTTTTGCATTGATGTTCATTAGGGATATTGGTCTAAAATTTTCTTTTTTTGTTGTGTCTCTACCAGGCTTTGGTATCAGGATGATGTTGGCCTCATAAAATGAGTTAGGGAGGATTCCCTCTATTTCTATTAACTGGAATAGTTTCAGAAGGAATGGTACCAGTTCCTCTTTGTACATCTGGTAGAATTTGGCTGTGAATCTATCTGGTCCTGGACTTTTTTTGGTTGGTAGGCTATTAATTATTGCCTCGTTTTCAGAACCTGCTATTGGTCTACTCAGTGATTCAACTTCTTCCTGGTTTAGTCTTGGGAGACTCTATGCGTCCAGGAATTTATCCATTTCTTCTAGGTTTTCAGGTTTATTTGCATAGAGGTGTTGGAGTAGGTTGTTCAGTTTCCATGTAGCTGAGTGGTTTTGATTGAGTTTCTTAGTCCTGAGTTCTAGTTTGATTACACTGTGGTCTGAGAGACAGTTTGTTATAATTTCTGTTCTTTGACATTTGCTGAGGAGTGCTTTACTTCCAACTATGTGATCAGTTTTGGAATAAGTGTGATGTGATGCTGAGAAGAATGTATATTCTGTTGATTTGAGGTGGAGAGTTCTGTAGATGTCTATTAGGTCCACTTGGTGCAGAGTTGAGTTCAATTCCTGGATATCCTTGTTAACTTTCTGTCTCATTGATCTGTCTAATGTTGACAGTGGAGTGTTAATATCTGCTAATATTATTGCATTCCCATACAATAATTGTCTAAGTCTCTAAGGACTTGCTTTATGAATCTGGGTGCTCCTGTATTGGGTGCATATATATTTAGGATAGATAGCTCTTCCTGTTGAATTGATCCCTTTACCATTATGTAATGGCCTTCTTTGTCTCTTTTGATCGTTGATGGTTTAATGTCTGTTTTATCAGAGACGACTATTGCAACCCCTGCTTTTTTTTTTGTCTCCATTTGCTTGGTAGCTCTTCCTACATCCTTTTATTTTGAGTCTATGTATGTCTCTGCATGTGAGATGGGTCTCCTGAATACAGCAAAATAATCGATCATCTTGACTCTTTATCCAATTTTCCAGTCTGTGTATTTTAATTGGACCATTTAGTCCATTTAAATTTAAGGTTAATATTGTTATGTGTGAACTTGATCCTGTCATTATGATATTAACTGGCTACTATGTTCGTTATTTGATGCAGCTTCTTCCTAGCATCAATGTACTTTACATTTTGGTGTGTTTTTGCAATGGCTTGTACCAGTTATTCCTTTCCATGTTCAGTGCTTCCTTCAGGATCTCTTTAGGGCAGGCCTGGTGGTGACAAAATATCTCAGCATTTGCTTGTCAGTAAAGGATTTTATTTCTCCTTCACTTATGAAACTTAATTTGGCTGGATATGTAATTCTGGGATGAAAATTCTTTTCTTTAAGAATGTGGAATATTGGCCCCCACTCTCTTATGACTTGCAGAATTTCTGCTATCTGCTGTTAGTCTGATGGGCTTCCCTTTGTGGGTAACCCAATCTTTCTCTCTTACTGCCCTTAACATTTTTTCCTTCATTTCAACTTTCGTGAATCTGACAATTATGTGTCTTGGAGTTGCCCTTCTCAAGGAACATCTTTGTGGCATTCTCTGTATTTCCTGAAATTGAATGTTAGCCTGCCTTGCTAGGTTGGGGAAGTTCTCCTGGCTAATATCCTGCAGAGTGTTTTCCAACTTGATTCCACTCTTCCCATGACTTTCAGGCACACCAATCAGACATAGATTTGATCTTTTCACATAATCCCATATTTCTTGGAGGCTTTGTTCATTTCTTTTTGCTCTTTTTTCTCTAAACTTCTCTTCTCACTTCATTTCATTCATTTGCTCTTCAATCATTGATACTCTTTCTTCTGGCTGATCGAGTCAGTTACTGAAGCTTGTACATTTGTCACATAGTTCTTGTGTCATAGTTTTCATCTCTATCAGTTCTCTTATGAATTTCTCTGCATTGGTTATTCTAGTTACCCATTCTTCCATTCTTTTTTCAAGGTCTTTAGTTTCTTTGTGCTGGTTACATAGTTCCTCCTTTAGCTCTGAGAAGTTTGAGTGACTGAAGGCTTCTTCTCTCATCTTGTCAAAGTCATTCTCCATCCAGGTTTGTTCCATTGCTGGCAATGAGCTGCGTTCCTTTGGAAGGGGAGATGCACTCTGATTTTTTGAATTTCCAACTTTTTTGCACTGCTTTTTCCCCATCTTTGTGACTTTATCTGCCTTTGGTCTTTGATGATGGTGACGTACTGATGGAGTTTTGGTGTGGGTGTCCTTTCTGTTTGTTAGTTTTCCTTCTAACAGTCAGGACCCTCAGCTGCAGGTCTGCTGGAGTTTGCTTGAGGTCCACTCCAGACCCTATTTTCCTGGGTATCAGCAGCAGAGGCTGCATAAGATAGAATATTGCTGAACAGCGAATGTTGCTGTCTGATTCTTGTTCTGGAAGCTTCGTCTCAGAGGTGTACCCAGCCATGTGAGTTGTGAGGTGTCAGTCTGCACCTAGTGGGGGATGTCTCCCAGTTAGGCTACTCAGGGGTCAGGGAGCCACTTGAGCAGACAGTCTGCCCATTCTCACATCTCAACCATCCTGGGAGAACCACTGCTCTCCTCAAAGCTGTCAGACAGGGACATTTATATCTGCAGAGGTTTCTGCTGCTTTTTGTGTAGCTATGCCCTGTCCCCAGTGGTGGAGTCTATAGAGGCAGACAGGATTCCTTGAGTTGCAGTGGGCTCCACCCATTTTGAGCTTCCAAGTGGCTTTGTTTACCTTCTTAAACCTCAGCAATGGCAGTTGCCCCTCCCCCAGCATTGCTGCCACCTTGTACTTAGATTTCAGACTGCTGTGCTAGCAATGAGGGAGGCTCCGTGGGCATGGTACCCTCTAGGCCTGGCATGGCATATAATCTGCTGGTGTGCCATTTGTGAAGACCCTTGGTAAAGTGCAGTATTACAATGAGATTTACCCGATTTTCCAAGTGTTGTGTGTCTTGTTTCCCTTGGGTAGGAAAAGGAATTCCCTTTCCCCTTGCATTTCCCAGGTGAGGAAATGCCTCACCCTGCTTCAGCTCTCACTGGTTGTGCTGCACCCACTGAGCAGCACCAACTGTCCGACACTCCCCAGTGAGATGGACCTGGTATCTCAGATGAAAATACAGAAATCACCCGTCTTCTGTGTCACTCACGCTGGAAACTGGAGGTTGGAATGGTTCCTATTTGGCCATCTTGGGCACCCCCGCTCCCCTTCTAGTTTTTATCTGAAGATGTTTCTGGTTTCAATATAGGCCTCAATGCATTCCCAAACATCTCTTCACAAATTCTACAAAAACAGTGTTTCCAAACTGCTGAATGAAAATAAAGGTTTAACTCTGTGAGATTAATGCACACATTACAAAGCAGTTTCTCATATAGCTTCTTTCTTGTTTTTATCCTGGGATATTTGCTTTCTCACCATTGACCTCAATGAGCTCACAAACATGCATTCACAGAAGGGCAAAGACAGTGTTTCCAAACAGCTGAATCTAAATAAAGGTTTAACTCTGTGAGATGAAAGCATACATCCCAAAGCAGTTTCTCAGAAAGCTTCTTTCTAGTTTTTATCTGAAGATGTTTCCTTTTTCACCGTAAGACTCAAGGTGCTTCCAAATATCTCTTCGCAAATTCTACAAAAGCAATCTGTCCAAACTGCTGAATGAATGAAGTGTTGAACTTTGCGAGTTGAGTGCACACATCTCAAAGTGGTTCCTCAGGTAGCTTCCTTCTAGTTTTTATCTAAGGATATTCACTTTTTCACCTTTGGCCTCAATGATCTCCCAAATGTCCATTTGCAGAATGGACAAAAACAGTGTTTACAAACTGCTAAATCAAAGAAAGGATTTACTCTGGGAGATGAATACAGACATCACCAAACAGTTCCTCAGAATGCTTCTTTCTTTTTATTTGAAGATGTTTCCCTTTTCACCATAGGCTTCAATGTGTTCCCAAATATCCCTTCACAGATTATAAAAACACAGTGTTTTCAAACTGCTGAATGAAAAGAAATGTTTATCTCTCCAAGATGAATAATCACATCAAAAATGGTTTCTCAGATACCTTCTTTCAAGTTTTTATGATGGAATATTCTCTTTTTCACCATTGTCATCAATGAGCTATGAAATATCCATTCATGTAATGGACGAAAACAGTGTTTCCCAACTGCTGAATCTAAAGGAAGTTTTAACTCTGTGAGCTGAATGCACAAATCCAAAGCAGTTTCTCAGAAAGCCTGTTTATAGTTTCCATCTGAAGATGTTTTGTTTTGACCATAGGCCTCCATGCACACCAAAATATCCCTTTGGAGATTCTACAAACACAGTGTTTCCAAACTACTGAATGAAAAATAAGGTTTAACTCTGCAAAGAGAATGCAAACATCACAAAGTAGTGTCTCAAATAGTTTCCTTCTTTTTTGCCATTGGTCTCAATGAGCTCCCAAACGTCCGTTTGCGGAATGGACAAAAATAGTGTTTCCAAACTGCTGAATCCAAAGAAAGTTTTAACTCTGTGAAATGAATGCAAACATCACTAAGCAGTCTCTCAGAAAGTTTCTTTCTAGTTTTTATTTGAAAATATTTTCTTTTTCACCATAGTCGTCAATGTGCTCCCAAATATCCCTTCGAAGGTCCTAAAACCACAGTGTCTCCAAACTGCTGGAGGAATAAAATGTTAAACTCTGTGAGATGCGTGTGCAAATCACAAAGCAGTCTCTAAAATAACTTCCTTTTAGTTTTTAATCAAGGGATATTCGTTTTTGTTGCCATTGGCCTCAATGAGGTCCCAAATGTCCATTCGCAGAATCCAAGGAAAGGTCTGTCTCAGTGAGATGAAAGCATACATCAAAAAGTACTTTCTCAGAAAGCTTCTTTCTATACTTTTTATATGAAGGGGTTTCCTTTTTCACCACAGTTCTCAAGGTGATCCCAAATATCACTTCACAGATTCCACAAAAACGGAGTTCCATACTGCTGAATGAAAAGAAAGTTTTAACTCTGTGAGATGAATGCACACATCACAAAGCAGTTTCACAGATAGCTTCCTTCTAGTTTTTACCCTGGGATATTCGCTTTTTCACCATTGGCATCATGAGCTCCCAAATGTCTATTTGCAGAATGGACAAAAACAGTGTTTCCAAACTGTTCAGTCTAAAGAAAGGTTTAACACTGGGAGATGAATGCAGACATCACAAAGCAGTTTCTCAGAAATCTTCTTTCTCATTTTTATCTGAATGTGTGTCCTATTTAACCATAGACCTCAATGTGAACCCAAATATCCCTTTGCATTTCTAAAAACACAGTGTTTCCAAACTGCTGAATGAAAAGAAACGTTTAACTTTGTGAGACGAATGCATACATCAAAAACCAGATTCTCAGGTATCTTCCTTCTAGTTTTTATTCTGGGATACTAGGTTTTTCACTATTGACCTCAATGAGCTCAGAAATGTCCATTTGCAGAGTCCACCAAACAGTGTTTCCAAATTGCTGAATCGAAAGTAAAGTTTAAATATGTGAGATGAATGCACACATCACAAAGCAGTTTATCAGAAAGCTTTCTATTTTTTATCTGAAGACGTTTCCTTTTACACCATAGGCCTCAGTGCACTGTCAAATATCCCTATGGAGATCCTCCAAAAACAATGTTCCCAAACTGCTGCATGAAAAGAAATGTTTATCTTTGCAAATTGAATGCACACATCACAAAGCAGATTCTCAGAAATCTTGCTTCCAGTTTTTATCCTGGGATATTCACTTTTTCACCATTGGCCTCAATGAACTCCCAAATGTCCATTTGCAGAATGGACAAAAACACAGTTTACAAACTGCTGAATCCAAATAAAGGTTTAACCCTGTGAAATGAATGCACACATCACAAAGGGAATTTTCAGATAACTTCCTTCTAGTTTTTATCCTGGGATATTCTGTTTTAGCCATTGGTGTCAATGAGCTCCCAAATGTCCTTTTGTAGAATGGACAGAAACAGTGTTTCCAAACTGCTGAATCCAAAGACAGTTTTATCTCTGTGAGATGAATGAACACCTCACAAAGCAGATTCTCAGAATGCTTCCTTCTTGTTTTTATATGATATGATTTTCTTTTTCTACACAGACCTCCATGCACTCCCAAATAGCCCTTCACACATTGTACAAAAACAATGATTACAAACTGCTGAATGAAAATAAAGATTTACCTCTGTGAGATAAATGAATAAAACACAAAGCAGTTTCTCTGATAGCTTACTTCTAGTTTATATCCTGTGGTATTCTCTTTCTCGCCAGTGGCCTCAATGATCTCCAAAACGTCTAATTTTTATCTGAAGGTGTTTCCTTGTGCACAATAGGCCTCAATGGACTCCCAAATATCCTATTTCTACAAAAAGAGTGATCACAAACTACTGAATGAAAAAAAAATGTTTAACTCTGTGAAATGTATGCACACATCACTAAGCAGTACTCAGATAGCTTCCTTCTAGTTTATATCCTGGGATATTCACTTTTTGCCATTGGCCTCAATGATCTCTGAGTTGTCCATTCCAGAACGGATAGAAACAGTGTTTCCAAACTGCAGAATCCAAAGAAAACTTTAACTGAAATAAATGCACACATCACAAAGCAGTTTCTCAGAAAGCTTCTTTCTTGTATCTGAAGATGTTTCCTTTTTCACCATAGGTCTCAATGCACTCCCAGATATCCCCTCGCAGATTCCATGAAAACAGTGTTTCCAAACTGCTGAATGGAAAGAAAGATTTATATCTGAAAGAGGAATGCAGACATCACAAATAGGTTTCTTAGATAGCTTCCTCCTAGTTTTTATCCTGGGATATTCACTCTTCATCATTGGACTCCAAGAGCTCCCAATTGTCCATTTTCAGAATGGACAAAAATAGTATTTTCAAACTTCTGAATCCAAAGTAAGTTTTAACTCTGTGAGATGAATGCACCCATCACAAAACAGTTTTTCAGAAAGCATCTTTCTAGTTTTTATTTGATGGTGTTTCCTTTTTCACCATAGGCCTCAATGCTTTCTCAAATATCCCTTCAGAGATGCTACAAAAGCAGTGTTTCCAAATTGCTGAATTAAAATAAAGGTTTAACTCTGTGAGATCAATGCATGTATCATCAAAGTAGTTTCTCAGATAGCTTTCCTCTCGTTTTTATCATGGGATATTTGCTTTTTTTCACTATTGGCCTCAGAGAGCTCCCAAATGTCCATTTGCAGAATAGGCAAAAATGTGTTTTTAAACTACTGAATCCAAAGAAAGTTTAAACTCCATGAAATGAATGCACACATCATAGTGCAGTTTCTCAGAAAGCATCTTTCTAGTTTTTATCTGAAGATGATTCCTTTTTTAACATAGGGCTCAACATGTTTCAAAATATCCCTTTGTAGATACTATAAACACAGTGTTTCCAAACAGCTGAATCAAAATAAAGTTTTACCTCCATCAGATGAATGCTTAAATCACAAAGTGGTTTCTCAGACAGCTGCCTTTCAGTTTTTATCCTGGGACATTCACTTTTTCACCACTGGCCTCAATGAGCTTCTAAATAACCACTCACAGAATGGACAAAAACAGTGTTTCCAAACTTGTGAATCCAAGGAATGGTTTTACTCTATGAGATGAATCCACACATCACAAATTAGTTTCTCAGAAAAATTCCTTCTAGGTTTTATGAGAGATATTTCCCTTATTTGGGAGCGAATTGAGGTTTACGCTGGAAAAGAAAATATCCTCAGATAAAAACGAGAAAGAAGCTTTCTGAGAAACTTCTTTGTGATCTGTGAATTCATCTCACAGTGTTCCACCTTTCTGTTCATTTAGCCATTTGCTAACAATATTGTAGCGGAAACTGCAAAGTGATATTTTGGAATACATTGAGGGCTACGGTGAAAAAGGAATTTTCCTCAAAAAAAAAAAAAAAAAAAAAAACCGGAAAGAAGTGTTCTGAGACACTGCATTGTGACGTGTGAATGCAACTCACAAAGTTACACTTTTCTTTTCATTGATGAGTTCACTATCTCTGTTTTCCTGATATCTGCAATGGGATATTTCTTAGAGAAATGAAGCTTATGCTGACAAAGGAAATATCCTCAGATAGAAAGGAGAAAGAAGCTTTGTGAGAACCTGCTTTGTGATGCATGAATTCAACTCACTGAGTTACACTTCTCTTTCTTGGAGCCGTTTGGTAGCCCTGATTTGTGGAATCTGAGAATTGATGTTTCAGATAGGCTGGAGACAATACGGAAAAAGAAAATATCCTCAGATAAAAGCGAGAAAGAAGTTTTCTGGTAAATTTATTTCTGTTCTGTGAATTCGTCTCATAGAGTTCCACATTTCTGTTCATGAAGCTGTTTGCTAATACTGTTCTCATGGAAATGGCAAGGTATATTTCGGAGCACATTGAGGGCTATGGTGAATAAGGAAATATAATCAGATAAAAACGAGAAACAAGCTTTGTGAGAAACTTCTTTGTGATCTGTGAATTCATCTCACACAGTTCCACCTTTCTATTCACGAAGTCATTTGCTTACACTGTTCTCGTGGAAACTGCAAAGTGATATTTGGGAGCGCATTGAGGGCTATGGTAAAAAAGATAATATCCTCAGATAAAAAGAGGAAAGAAACAATCTGAAAAACTGCTTTGTGACGTGTGAATACAATGCACATAGTTACACTTTTCATTGATCACTTTGCTACCTCTATTTTCTTAAAATCTGCAATGGCATATGTCTTAGTGAAATGAAACTTACGTTCACAAAGGAAATATCCTCAGATAAAATGAAAAAAAAATTTTCTGAGAAATTACTTTCTTTTCTGGAATTCATCTCACAGAGTTCCAACTTTCTATTCAAGAAAGTGTTTGCTAATACTGATCTCGTGGATTCTGCAAAGAGATATTTGGGAGCGCATTCAGGGCCATGGTGGAAAAAGAAATTTAATAAGATAAAAACGAGAGAGAAGCTTTCTGAGAAACTTCTTTGTGATCTGTGAATTCATCTCACAGAGTTCCACCTTTCTGTTCATGGAGCTGTTTGCTAACACTGTTCTAGTGGAAACTGCAAAGGGATATTTGGGAGCGCATTGAGGGCTATGGTGAAAAAGGAAATATCCTCAGATAAAAACTGGAAAGAAGCGTTGTGAGAAACTGCATTGTGATGTGTGAATTCATCTCACAGAGTTACACATGTATTTCATGGAGCCGTTTCCTAGCTCTCTTTTTGTGGCATCTGAGAAGTGATATTTTGGATCGCTATGAAGATGCCTCGGACTAGACAGAAGCTTTCCGAGAAACAACTTTGCAATGAGTGAGTTCATCTCAAAGAGTTACACCTTTCTCTTCATGAAGCTGTTTGCTAACATTGTTTTCATGGAATCTGAAAAGTGATATTTGGGAGTGCATTGAGGGCTATGGTGAAAAAGGATACACCCTCAGATGAAAACTTTAAAGAAGCATTCTGAGAAACTGCATTGTGATGTGTGAATGCAACTCACAGAGGTACACTTTCCTCTTCATTGATCAGTTTGCTGATCTGATCAGTTTGCTGAGAACTGATATTTAGGATCGCTTTGAAGACTATATGGTCAAAGGAAATATCCTCAGATAAAAACGAGAAAGAAGCTTTCTGAGAAACTCCTTTGTGATCTGTGAATTCTTCTCACAGAGTTCCACCTATCTGTTCATGAGTCCGTTTGCTAACATTATTCTTGTGGAATCTGCAAAGACATATTTGGGAGCACATTGAGGGCTATGGCTATGGTGGAAAAGGAAATATAATCAGATAAAAACGGGAAAGAAGCTTTCTGAGAAACTTCTTTGGAAACTGTGAATTCATCTCACAGAGTTCTTCCTATCTGTTCATGAATCCTTATGCTGACACTGTTTTCCTGGAATCTGCAAAGGGATATTTGGGAGCGCATTGAGGGCTCTGGTGAAAAAGGAAATATCCTCAGATAAAAACTGGAAAGAAGCGTTCTGAGAAACTGCTTTGTGACGTGTGAATGCAACTCACAGAGTTACACTTTTCTTTTCATTGATTAGTTTGCTAACCCTGTTTTCTTGAAATCTGCAATGGAATATTTGGTAGCGCAATGAATCTTACAGTGACAAAGGAAATAGCCTCAGATAAAAAGTAGATAGAATCTTTCAGAGAAACCACTTTGTGATGTGTGATTTCAATTCAGTTAATTACAACTTTATTTCATGGAGCCGTTTGCTAGTCTGTTATTGTGGATTCTGAGAACTGATATTTCTGATCGCTTAGATGACAATATGAAAAAATGAAATACCTTCAGATAAAAACGAGAAAGAATTTTTCTGAGAAATTTCTTTGAATTCTGTGAATTCATCTCACAGAGTTCCACCTTTCGGTTTATGATGCTCTTTGCTAAAGCTGTTCTAGTGGAATCTGCAAAGTGATATTTGGGAGCGCATTGAGGGCTATGGAAGAAAACGAAATATAATAAGAGAAAAACGAGAAAGAAGCGGTCTGAGAAACTTCTTTGTGATCTGTGAATTTATCTCACAGAGTTCCACCTTTCTGTTCATGAAGCCATTTGGTAACAAAGTTCTCGTGGAATCTGCAAGTGATATTTGGGAGCGCATTGAGGGCTATGGTGATAAAGGAAATATCCTCAGATAAAAACTGGAAGGAAGCGTTCTCAGAAACTGCTTCATGACGTGTAAATGCAACTTACAGAGTTACACTTTCCTTTTCATTGATCAGTTTGCTAACATAGTTTTCTGGAAATCTGCCAAGGGATATTTCTTTGTGCATAGAAGCTTACAGTGACAAAGGAAATATGCTCAGATAAAAAGTAGGAAGAAGCTGTCAGAGAAACTGCTTTGTGATGTGTGAATTCAACTCACTGAGTTACACCTGTAATTTCATGGAGCCGTTTGCCAGACATGTTTTTGGGGAATCTGAGCACGGATATTTCGGATCACTTTGAAGACAATACGGAAAAATGAAATATCCTCAGATAAAATCGAGAAAGAAGTTTTCTGAGAAATTTCATTGTGTTCTGTGTATTCATCTCAGAGAGTACCACCTTTCAGTTCATGAAGCTCTTTGGTAACACTGTTCTAGTGAAATCTGAAAAGTGATATTTGGAGTGCATTGAGGGCTATGGAGGAAACGAAAACATCCTCACATAAAAACGAGAAATTAGCTTTCTGTGAAACTTCTTTGTAAGCTGTGAATTCACCTCAGAGAGTACCACCTTGTGGTTCATGAAGCTCTTTGCTAACACTGTTCTAGAGGAATCTGTAAAGTGATATTTGGGAGCGCATTGAGGGCTATGGTGAAAAAGGAAATATCCTCAGATAAAAACTGGAAAGAAGCCTTCTGAGAAACTGCATTCTGATGTGTGAATGCAACTCACAGAGTTGCACTTTTCTTTCATTGATCAGTTTGCCAACTGTTTTCTTGAAATCTGGAATGGCATATTTCTTACGGCAATGAAGCTTACAATGACAAAGGAAATATCCTCAGATAAAAAGTAGAAACAATCTTTCTGAGAGACTGCTTTGTGATTTGTGATTTCAACACACTGAGTTACAAGTGTATTTTCTGGAGCTGTTTGTTAGTCTGTTTTTGTGGAATCTGAGAACTGATATTTCAGATCGCTTTGAAGATGATATGGAAAAATGAAATATACTCAGATAAAAATGAGAAAGAAGGTTTCTGAGAAGTTTCTTTGTGATCTCTGAAATCATCTCACAGAGTTCCACCATTCGGTTCATGAAGCTCTTTGCTACCACTGTCCTAGTGGAAAGTGCAATGTGATATTTGGGAACACATTTGGGCTATGGAGGAAAACGAAATATAGTAAGATAAAAACGAGAAAGAAGCTGTCTGAGAAACTTCTTTGTGATCTGTGAATTCATCTCACAGAGTTGCACCTTTCTGTTCTTGGAGCCGTTTGCTAACACTGTTCTAGTGGAAACCGCAAAGTGATATTTGGGAGCACATTGAGGGGTATGGTTAAAAAAGGAAATATCCTCAGATAAAAACTGGAAAGAAGCGTTCTGAGAAACTGCTTCATGACGTGTGAATGCAAATCAGAGAGTTACACTTTTCATTGATCAGTTTGCTAAATCTGCTTTTTTAAATGTGCAATTTCATATTTCCTAGTGCAGTGAAGCTAATGGTGACAAAGGAAATATCCTCAGATAAAGGTAGAAAGAAACTTTCAGAGAAACTGATTTGTGATATGTGAATTCAACTCACTGAGTTACAACTGTATTTCATGGAACCATTTGCTAGTCCTGTTTTTGTGGAATCTGAGAAGTGATATTTCACATAGCTTTGAATACTGTCCAAGACGCTGTTTGTTAACACTGTTATCATGGAATCTACATAGAGATACTTGGAGTGCATTGAGGGCTATGGTGAAAAAGGAAATATCCTCAGATAAAAACTGGAAAGAAGCGTTCTGAGAAACTGCTTCGTGATGTGTGAATGCAACTCACAGAGTTATACTTTTGTTTTCATTGATCAGTTTGCTAACTCTGCTTTCTTGAAATCTGCAATGGAATATTTCTTAGCGCAATGAAGGTTACAGTGACAAAGGAAATATCCTCAATAAAAAGTAGAAAGAAGTTTTCTGAGAAACTGATTTGTCATGTATGAATTTAACTCACTGAGTTACAACTGTATTTCGTGGAGCCGTTTGCTAGTCCTGTTTTTGTAGAATCTGAGAAGTGACATTTCAGATAGCTTTGAATACTATATGGAAAAAGTAAATATCCTCAGATAAACACTAGAAAGAAGTTGTCTGAGAAATTTCCTTCTGTTCTGTGAATACAACTCACAGAGTTCCACCTTTCTGTTCATGAAGCCATTCTCGTGGAATCTGCAAACAAAGTTCTCGTGGAATCTGCAAAGTGATATTTGGGAGCACATTGAGGGCTATAGTAAAAAAGGAAATAAAAAAATGTCAGATCACTTGGAGGATTACACAACCAAAGGAATTATCCCCAGATAAAAACGACAAAGAAGATTTCTGAGAAATGTCTTCCTGATTTCTGAGTTCATCTCAAAGAGTTCTACCTTTCTGTTCATGAAGCTGTTTGCTAATACTGTTCTCATGGAATCTGCATAGAGATACTTGGAGCGCATTGAGGGCTACGGTGGAAGAGGAAATACAATCAGATAAAAAAGAGAAAGAATCTTTCTGAGAAACTTCTTTGTGATCTGTGAATTTATCTCACAGAGTTCCTCCTTTCTTTTCATGAAGTCGTCTCTTAACAAAGTCCTCGTGAAGTCTGCAAAGTGATATTTGGGAGCGCATTGAGGGCTCTGGTGAAAAAGGAAATATCCTGACATAAAAACTGGAAAGAAGCATTCTGAGAAAATGCTTCTTGACGTGTGAATGCAACTCACAGAGTTACACTTTTCTTTTCATTGATCAGTTAACTAACTCTGTTTTCCTGAAATCTGCAATGGAATATTTCGTAGCGCAATGAAGCTTACAGTGACAAAGGAAATAGCCTCAGATTAAAAAGAAGAAAGAATCTTTCTGAGAAACTGCTTTGTGATGTGTGATGTCAACTCACTGAATTACAACTTCATTTTGTTGAGCCGTTTGCTAGGCTATTATTGTGAATTCTGGGAACTGATATTTCGGATTGCTTAGATGACGATACAAAAAAATGAAATATCCTAAGATAAAAACGAGAAAGAAGTTTTCTGAGAAATTAGCTTTCTGTGAAACTTCTTTGTAAGCTGCGAATTCACCTCAGAGAGTACCACCTTTCAGTTCATGAAGCTCTTTGCTAAAACTGTTCTAGTGGAATCTGCAAAGTGATATTTGGGAGCGCATTGAGGGCTATGGAGGAAAACGAAATATAATAAGATAAAAGTGAGAAAAAAGCTGTCTGAGAAACTTCCTTGTGATCTGTGAATTCATCTCACAGAGTTCCACCTTTCTGTTCTTGGAGTCATTTGCTAACACCGTTCTAGTGGATACTGCAAAGTGATATTTGGGAGCACATTGAGGGTTATGGTGAAAAAGGAAATATCCTCAGATAAAAACTGGAAGGAAGCGTTCTCAGAAACTGCTTCGTGACGTGTGAATGCAACTTACTGAGTTACACTTTCTTTTTCATTGATCAGTTTGCTAACACAGTTTTCTGGAAATCTGCCAAGGGATATTTCTTTGTGCATAGAAGCTTACGGTGACAAAGGAAATATGCTCAGATAAAAAGTAGGAAGAAGCTGTCAGAGAAACTGCTTTGTGATGTGTGAATTCAATTCACTGAGTTACACCTGTATTTCGTAGAGCCGTTTGCCAGACCTGTTTTTGTGGAATCTGAGCATGGATATTTCGCATCGCTTTGAAGACGATATGGAAAAAGGAAATATCCTCAGCTAAAAATGAGAAAGA
Organism: Theropithecus gelada; assembly: GCF_003255815.1. Taxonomy (NCBI): domain Eukaryota; kingdom Metazoa; phylum Chordata; class Mammalia; order Primates; family Cercopithecidae; genus Theropithecus; species Theropithecus gelada. The sequence goes on from NC_037689.1 coordinate 92,767,018, forward strand.
AGTTTTCTGAGAAATTTCTTTGTGTTCTGTGAATTCACCTCAGAGAGTACCACCTTTTGGTTCATGAAGCTCTTTGCTAACATTATTCTAGTGAAATCTGAAAAGTGATATTTGGAGCGCATTGAGGGCTATGGAGGAAAAGAAAATATCCTCACATAAAAACGAGAAATTAGCTTTCTGAGAAACTTCTTTGTGATCTGTGAATTCATCTCACAGAGTTCCACCTTTCTCTTCTTGCAACCGTTTGGTGACACTCTTCCCGTGAAAACTGCAATGTGATATTTGGGAGCACATTGAGGGCTATGGTGAAAAAGGAAATATCCTCAGATAAAAACTGGAAAGAAGCGTTCTGAGAAACTGCTTCGTGACCTGTGAATGCACCTCACAGAGTTACACTTTTCTTTCATTGATTACTTTGCTAACTCTGTTTTCTTGAAATCTGCAATGGCATATTACTTAGGGCAATGAAACTGACCATGACATAGGAAATCTCATCAGATAAAGAGTAGAAAGAAAGTTTCTGAGAAACTACTTTGTGTTCTGTGAATTCATCTCACACAGTTACAGCTTTCTCCTCAAGAAGCCGTTGGCTAAGACTGTTCTTGTGGAGTTCGCAAAGTGATATTTGGAAGCCCGTAGAGGGCTATGGTGAAAAAGGAAATATCCTCAGAGAAAAACTGGAAAGAAGCTTTCTGAGAAACTGCTTTGTGATGTGTGACTTCCACTCACTGAGTTACACCTGTATTTCTTGGAGCTGTTTGCTAGCCTTATTTCTGTGGAATCTGAGAACAGATATTTCGGATCCCTTTGAAGACTATAGGGCCAAAGGAAATATCCTCCGATAGAAAAGAGAAAGAAGCTTTCTGAGAAACTTCTTCGTGTTCTGTGAAATCATCTCACAGAGTTACAGCTTTCCCCTCAAGAAGCCTTTCGCTAAGACTGTTCTTGTGGAATTTGCAAAGTGATATTTGGAAGACCATTTAGGGCTATGGGGAAAAAGAAAATATCCTCAGATAAAAACTGGGAAGAAGCTTTCTGAGAAACTGCTTTGCGTTCTGTGAATTCATCTCACAGAGTTATAGATAAAAACTGAAAGGAAGCGTTCTGAGAAACTTCTATGTGACCTGTGCATTCATCTCACAAATTTCCACCTTTCTGTTCATGTAGCTGTTAGCTAACACTCTTCTCGTGTAATCTGCTAAGTGATATTTGGGAGCGCATTGAGGGCTACAGTGAAAAAGGAAACATCTTCAGATAAAAACTGAAAGGAAGCGTTCTGAGAAACTTCTATGTGACGTGTGCATTCATCTCACAGAGTTCCACCTTTCTGTCCATGTAGCTCTTTGCTAACACTCTTCTCGTGGAATCTGCTAACTGATATTTGGGAGCGCATTGACGGCTCAACTGAAAAAGAAAATATCTTCAGATAAAAACTGAAAAGAACCGTTCTGAGAAACTACATTGTGATGTGTGAATGTAAGTCATAGAGTTACACTTTTCTGTTCATTGATCAGTTTGCTAACACAGTTTTATTGAAATCAGCTGTGGGATATTTCTTCGCCCAATGAAGCTTACGGTGACAAAAGAAATATCTTCAGATAAAAAGTAGAAAGAAGCTTTCTGAGAAACTGCTTTGTGATGTGTGAATTCAACTGCCTGAGTTACCACTGTATTTCATGGAGCTGTTTGCCAGTTCATTATTTGTTGAATCTGAGAACCCATATTTCGGATCGCTTAGAGGAGTACACATCCAAAGGAAATATCCCCAGATAAAAATGAGAAACAAGATTTCTGAGAAATATCTTTCAGATCTCTCGATCATCTCATGGAGTTCCACCTTTCTGTTCTTGTAGCTGTTTGCTAACACTCTTCTCGTGAAATCTGCAAAGTGATATTTGTGAGCGCATTGAGGGATACAGTGAAAAAGAAAATATCGTCAGATAAAAACTGAAAGGAAGCGTTCTGAGAGACCGCACTGTGGCCTGAGCATTCATCTCACAGAGTTCCACCTTTCTGTTCATGTAGCTGTTTCCTAACACTCTTCTCGTTCAATCTGCTAAGTGATATTTGGGAGGGCATTCATGGCTACAGTGAAAAAGGAAATATCTTCAGATAAAAACTGAAAAGAAGCATTCTGAGAAACTGCATTGTGACGTGTGAATGCAACTCACAGAGTTACACTTTTCTGTTCATTGATCAGTTTGCTAGCACATTTTTCTAGAAATCAGCAGTGGGATATTTCTTTGCCCAATGAAGCTTACGGTGACAAAGGAAATATCTTCAGATAAAAAGTAGAAAGAAGCTTTCTGAGAAACTAATTCTTGATGTGTGAATTCAACTCATTGAGTTACAGCTGTATTTCATGGAGCTGTTTGCTAGTCCATTTTTTGTTGAATCTCAGAACCGATATTTTGGATGGCTTCGAAGAGTATACAGCCAAAGGAAATATCGCCAGATAAAAACAACAAAGAAGATTTCTGAGAAATTTCTCTCTGATCTGTGAGTTCATTTGACAGAATTCCACCTTTCTGTTCATGTAACTCTTTGCTAACACTCTTCTCGTGGAACCTGCATAGTGATATTTGGGATCGCATTGAGGGATACAGTGAAAAAGGAAATATCGTCAGATAAAAACTGAAAGGAAGAGTTTTGAGAAACTTCTATGTGACCTGGGCATTCATCTCACAGATTTCCACCTTTCTGTTCATGTAGCAGTTTGCTAACACTCTTCTCGTGGAATCTGCAAAGTGATATTTGGAGGCGCATTGACAGCTACAGTGAAAAAAGGAAATATCTTCAGATAAAAACTGAAAAGAAGCATTCTGAGAAACTGCATTGTGACGTGTGAATGCAACTCACAGAACTACACTTTTCTATTCATTGATCAGTTTGCTAACACAGTTTTCTTGAAATCAGCAATGGGATATTACTTTGCCCAATGTAGCTTACAGCGACAAAGGAAATATATTCAGATTAAAAAGTAGAAAGGAGCTTTCTGAGAAATTGCTTTATGATGTGTGAATTCAACTCACTGAGATACAACTGAATTTCATGGATCTGTTTGCTAGTCCAGTTTTTGTTGAATCTGAGTACCGATATTTCAGATCGCTTGGAGGATTACACAACCAAAGGAAATATCCCCAGATAAAAACGAGAAAGAAGATTTCTGAGAAATGTCTTCCTGATTTCTGAGTTCATCTCAAAGAGTTCTACCTTTCTATTCATGTAGCTATTTCCTAACACTCTTCTCGTAGAATCTGCAAAGTGATATTTGAGAGTGGATTGAGGGCTACAGTGAAAAAGGAAATATCTTCAGATAAAAAGTGAAAGGAAGCGTTGTGAGAAACTTCTATGTGACCTGTGCATTCACCTCACAGAGTTCCACCTTTCTATTCATGTAGCTGTTTGCTAACACTCTTCTCGTGGAATCTACAAAGTGATATATGGGAGCGCATTGAGGGTTCCTGTGAAAAAGGAAATATCTTCAGATAAAAACTGAAAGGAAGTGTTCTGAGAAACTTCTACGTGAACTGTGCATGCATCTCACAGAGTTCCACCTTTCTCTTCATGTAGCTGTTTGCTAACATTCTTCTAGTGGAATCTGCTAAGTGATGTTTGGGAGCGCCTTGGTGGCTACATGAAAAGGAAATATCATCAGATAAAAACTGAAAGGAAGCGTTCTGAGAAACTTCTATGTGTGACCTGTACATTCATCTCACAGAGTTCCACCTTTCTGTTCACGTCGCTGTTTGCTAACACTCTTCTCGTATAATCTGCAAAGTGTTATTTCAGAGCACGTTGAGGGCTACAATGAAAAAGGAAATATCTTCAGATAAAAACTGAAATGAAGCGTTCCGAGAAACTTCTATGTGACCTGTGCATTCATCTCACAGAGTTCCACCTTTCTGTTCATGTAGCTCTTTGCTAACACTCTTCTCATGGAATCTGCTAAGTGATATTTGAGAGAACATTGACGGCTACAGTAAAAAAGGAAACCATCTTCAGATAAAAACTGAAAAGAAGCGTTCTGAGAAACTGCATTGTGACCTGTGAATGCAACTCACAGAGTTACACTTTTCTGCTCACTGATCAGTTTGCTAGCACAGTCTTCTTCAAATCTGCTTTGGGATATTTCTTTTCCCAATGAAGCTTATGGTGACAAAGGAAATATCTTCAGATAAAAAGTAGAAAGAAGCTTTCAGAGAAACTGGTTCGTGATGTGTGAATTCAACTCACTGAGTTACAGCTGTATTTCATGAGCTGTTTGCTAGTCCAGTTTTTGTGGAATCTGAGAACCGATATTTCGGATTGCTTGAAGGAGTATACAACCAAAGGAAATATCCCCAGATAAAAATGATAAAAAAGATTTCTGAGAAATGTCTTTCTGATCTCTGAGTTCATCTCACAGAGTGCTACCTTTCTGTTCATGTAGCTGTTTGCTAACACTCTTCTCGTGGAATCTGCAAAGGGATATTTGGGAGCGCATTGAGGGCTACAGTGAAAAAGGAAATATCTTCAGATAAAAACTGAAAGGAAGCGTTCTGAGAAACTTCTATGTGACCTGTGCATTCATCTCATAGAGTTCCACCTTTCTGTTCATGTAGCTGTTTGCTAACACTCTTCTCGTGTAATCTGCTAAGTGATATTTGGGAGCGCATGGATGGCTACAGGGTAAAAGGAAATATCTTCTCACAAATACTGAAAAGAAGCGTTCTGAGAAACTGCATTGTGATGTGTGAATGCAACTCACAGAGTTACACTTTTCTGTTCATTTGTCAGTTTGCTAACACAGTTTTCTTCAAAACTGCAGTGGCATAATTCTTTGCCCAATGAAGCTTATGGTGACAAAGGAAATTTCTTCAGATGAAAAGTGGAAAGAAGCTTCCTGAGAAACTGCTTTGTGATGTGTAAATTCAACTCACTGAGTTAGAGCTGTATTTCATGGAGCTGTTTGCTAGTCCAGTTTTTGTTGAATCTCAGAACCGATATTTCGGATCCCATTGAGGAGTATACAGCCAAAGGAAATATTCCCAGATAAAAATGAAAAAGAAGATTTCTCAGAAATGTCTTTCCGATAGCTCAGTTTATCTCGCAGAGTTCCACCTTTCTGTTCATGTAGCTGTTTGCTAACACTCTTCTCGTGGAATCTGCAAAGTAATATTTGGGAGTGCATTGAGGGCTACAATGAAAAAGGAAATATCTTCAGATAAATACTGAAAGGAAGCGTTCTGAGAAACTTCTTTGTGACCTGTGCATTCATCTCACAGAGTTCCACCTTTCTCTTCATGCAATTGTTTGCTAACACTCTTCTTGTGGAATCTGCTAAGTGAAGTTTGGGAGCCCATTGACGCCTACAGTGAGAAAGAAAATATCTTCAGATAAAAACTGAAAAGAAGCGTTCTGAGAAACTGCATTGTGACATGTGAATGCAACTCACAGAGTTACACTTTTCTGTTCATTGATCAGTTTCCTAACACAGTTTTCTTCAAACTGCAATGGGATATTTCTTTGCCCAATGAAGCTTTTGGTGACAAAGGAAATATCTTCAGATAAAAAGTAGAAAGAAGTTTTCTGAGAAACTGCTTTGTGATGTGTGAATTCAATTCACTGAGTTACAGCTGTATTTCATTGAGCTGTTTGCTAGTCCAGGTTTGTTGAATCTGTGAACCGATATTTCGGATCACTTGAAGGAGGATACAGCCAAAGGAAATATAGCCAGATAAAAATGAGAAAAAAGATTTCTGAGAAATGTCTTTCTGATCTCTGAGTTCATCTCACACAGTTCTACCTTTCTGCTCATGTAGCTGTTTTCTAACACTCTTCTCCTGGAATCTACAAAATGATATTTGGGAGCGCATTGAGGGCTACAGTGAAAAAGGAAGTATCATCAGAAAAAAACTGAAAGGAAGTGTTCCTAGAAACTTCTATGTGACCTGTGCTTTCATCACACAGAGTTCACCTTTCTGTTCATGTAGCAGTTTGCTAACACTCTTCTCGTGTAATCTGCTAAGTGATATTTGGGAGCGTATTGATGGTACAGTGAAAAAGGAAATTACTTCAGACAAAAACTGAAAAGAAGCGTTCTGAGGAACTGCATTGTGAACTGTGAATGCATCTCAAAGAGTTACACTTTTCTATTCATTGATCAGTTTGCTAACACAGTTTTCTGGAAATCCGCAGTGCGATATTTCTTTGCCCAATGAAGCTTATGGTGAAAAAGGAAATATCTTCAGACAAAAATAGAAAGAAGCGTTCTGAGAAACCGCATTGTGACGTGTGAATGCAACTCACAGAGTTACACTATTCTTTTCATTGATCAGTTTGCTAGCACAGTTTTCTTCAAATCTGCAGTGGAATATTTCTGCTCCCAATGAAGCTTATGTTGACAAAGGGAATATCTTCAGATAAAAAGTAGAAAAAAACTTTATGAGAAACTGCTTTGTGATGTGTGAATTCAACTTACTGAGTTACAGCTGTGTTTCATAGTCCAGTTTTTGTTGATTCTGAGAACCGATATTTCGAATCGCTTGGAGGAGTATACAGCCAAAGGAAATATCCCCAGATAAAAATGAGAAAGAAGCCGGGCGCGGTGGCTCAAGCCTGTAATCCCAGCACTTTGGGAGGCCGAGACGGGCGGATCACGAGGTCAGGAGATCGAGACCATCCTGGCTAACACAGTGAAACCCCGTCTCTACTAAAAATACAAAAACTTAGCCGGGCGAGGTGGCAGGCGCCTGTAGTCCCAGCTACTCGGGAGGCTGAGGCAGGAGAATGGCGTGAACCCGGGAGGTGGAGCTTGCAGTGAGCTGAGATCCGGCCACTGCACTCCAGCCTGGGTGACAGAGCGAGACTCCGTCTCAAAAAAA
>NC_037689.1:92773980-92801473 GCF_003255815.1 Theropithecus gelada
AAAAAAAAAAAAAAAAAAAAAAAAAAAAAAAAAAAATGAGAAAGAAGATTTCTGAGAAATGTCTTTCTGATCTCTGAGTTCATCTCACAGAGTTCCACCTTTCTATTCATGTAGCTGTTTGCTAACATTCTTCTCGTGGAATCTAAAAAGGGATATTTGGGAGCTCATTGAGGGCTACAGTGAAAAAGGAAATATATTCAGATAAAAACTGAAAGGAAGCATTCTGAGAAACTTCTATGTGGCTTGTGCATTCACCTCAGAGAGTTCCACCTTTCTGTTCATGTAGCTGTTTGCGAACACTCTTCTCGTGGAATCTGCAAAGAGATGTTTGGCAGCTCATTGAGGGCTACAGTGAAAAAGGAAATATCTTCAGATAAAACTGAAAGGAAGCGTTCTGAGAAATTTTTATGTGACCTGTGCATTCATCTCACAGAGTTCCACCTTTCTTTTCATGAAGCTGTTTGCTAACATTCTTCTCGTGTAATCTGCTAAGTGATGTTTCGGAGTGCTTTGACGGCTACAATGAAAAAGGAAATATCTTCTGATAAAAACTGAAAAGAAGCGTTCTGAGAAACTGCATTGTGACGTGTGAATGCAACTCACAGAGTTACACTTTTCTGTTCATTGATCAGTTTGCTAACAGAGTTTTCTGGAAATCTGCAGTGGGATATTTCTTTGCCCAATGAAGCTAATGGTGAAAAAGGAAAGATCTTCAGATAAAAAGTAGAAAGAAGCTTACTGAAAAACTGCTTGGTGATTTGTAAATTCAACTCACTGAGTTACAACTGTATTTCATGGATCTGTTTGCTAGTCCAGTTTTTGTTGAATCTGAGAACCGATATTTCGGGTCACTTGGAGGAGTATACAGCCAAAGGACATATCCCCAGATAAAAACGAGAAAGCAGATTTCTGAGAAATGTCTTTCTGATCTCTGAGTTCACCTCACAGAGTTCTACCTTTCTTTTCATGTAGCTGTTTGCTAACACTCTTCTCGTGGTATCTACAAAGTGATATTTGGGAGCGCTTAAGGGCTGCAGTGACAAAGGAAATATCTTCAGATAAATACTGAAAGGAAGCATTCTGATAAACCTCTTCGTGACCTGTGCATTTATCTGACAGAATTCCACCTTTCTCTTCATGTAGCTGTTTGCTAATATTCTTCTCGTGGAATCCGCTAAGTGATATTTGGGAGGGCATTGAGGGCTACAGTGAAAAACGAAATATCTTCAGATAAAAACTGAAAAGAAGCGTTCTGAGAAAATGCATTGGGACGTGTGAATGCAACTCTTCAGATAAACAGTAGAAAGAAGCTTTCTGAGAAACTGCTTTGTGATGTGTGGATTGAACTCATTGAGTTGCAGCTGTATTTCATGGAGCTGTTTGCTTGTCCAGTTTTTGTTGAATCTGAGAACCGATATTTCAGATCGCTTAGAGGCGTTTACACCCAAAGGAAATATCACTAGATACAAACCAGAAAGGAAATTTCTGAGAAATGTCTTTCTGATCTCTGAGTTCATCTCACACAGTTCTACATTTCTGTTCATGTAGCTATGTGCTAACACTCTTCTCGTGGAATCTGCAAAGTGATATTTGGGAGTGCATTGATGGCTACAGTGAAAAAGGAAATATCTTCAGATAAAAACGAGAAAGAAGACTTCTGAGAAATGTCTTTCTGATCTCTGAGTTCATCTCACAGAGTTCTACCATTCTGTTCATGTAGCTGTTTGCTAACACTCTTCTCGTGGAATCTGCAAAGTGATACTTGGGAGCGCACTGAGGGCTACAGTGAAAAAGGAAATATCTTCAGATAAAAACTGAAAGGAAGCGTTCTGAGAAACTTCTATGTGACCTGTGCATTCACCTCACAGAGTTCCACATTTCTGTTCATGTAGCTCTTTGCTAACAATCTTCTCGTGGAATCTGCAAAGTGATATTTGGGAGCGCATTGAGCGCTACAGTGAAAAAGGAAATATCTTCACATACAAACTGAAAGGAAGCCTTCTGAGAAACTTCTATGTGATCTGAGCATTCATCTCACAGAGTTCCACCTTTCTGTTCATGTAGCTGTTTGCTAACCCTCTTTTCGTGTAATCTGCTAAGTGGATATTTGGGAGCGAATTGAAGGCTACAGTGAAAAAGGAAATATGTTCAATTAAAAACTGAAAAGAAGCTTTCTGAGAAACTGCATTGTGACCTGTGAATGCAACTCACAAAGTTACACTTTTCTGTTCATTGATCAGTTCGCTAACACAGTTTTCTTCAAAACTGCATTTTGATATTTCTTTGCCCAATGAAGCTTATGGTGACAAAGGAAATATCTTCAGAAAAAAAGTAGAAAGATGCTTTCTGAGAAACTGCTTTGCGGCGTGTGAATTCAACTCACTGAGTTGTAGCTGTATTTCATGGAGCTGTTTGCTAGTCCAGTTTGTGTTGAATCTGAGAACTAATATTTCGGATCACTTGGAGGTGTATACAGCCAAAGGAAATATCCCCAATAAAAATGAGAAAGATTTCTGAGAAATGTCTTCCTGAACTCTGAGTTCATCTCACAAAGTTCTACCTTTCTGTTCCTGTAGATGTTTGCTAACACTCTTCTCGTGGAATCTGCTAAGTGATATTTGGGACTCCTTTGACCACCACAGTGAAAAAGGAAATATCTTCAGATAGAAACTGAAAGAAAGCTTTCTGAGAAACTGAATTTTATCCTGTGCATTCACCTCACAGAGTTCCACAATTCTGTTCATGTAGCTGTTTGCTAACACTCTGCTCGTGGAATCTGCAAAGTGATATTTGGGAGCACAATGAAGGCTCCAGTCAAAAAGAAAATTTCTTCAGATAAAAACTGAAAAGAAGCTTTTTGAGAAACTGCATTGTGACCTGTGAATGCAACTCACAGAGTTGCACTTTTCCGTTCACTGATCAGTTTGCTAACACAGATTTTCAAAACTGTAGTGGGATATTTCTTTTCCCAATAAAGCTTATGGTGACAAAGGAAATATCTTCAGATAAAAAGTAGAAAGAAGCTTCCTGAGAAACTTCTTTGTGATGTGTGAATGCAACTCACTGAGTTACAACTGTATTTCATGGAACTGTTTGCTAGTCCAGTTTTTGTTGAATCTGAGAACCAATATTTTGGAACACTTGGAGGAGTATACAGCCAAAGGAAATATCCCCAGATAAAATCGAGAAAGAAGATTTCTGAGAAATGTCTTTCTGTTCACTGAGTTCATCTCACAGAGTTCTACCTTTCGGTTCATGTAGCTGTTTCCTAACACATTTCTCGTGGAATATGCAAAGTAATATTTGGGAGCGCATTGAGGGCTACAGTGAAAAAGGAAATTTCTTCAGATAAATACTGAAAGGAATCTTTCTGAGAATCTTCTTTGTGACCTGTGCATTTATCTCACATAGTTCCATCTTTTTGTTCCTGTAGCAGTTTGCTAACACTCTTCTCGTGGAATCTGCTAAGTGATATTTGGGAGCGCCTTGAGGGCTCCAGTGATAAAGGAAATATCTTCAGATTAAAAGTGAAAGGAAGCGTTCAGAGAAACTTCTATGTGACCTGTGCTTTCATCACACAGATTTCCACCTTTCTGTTCTTGTAGCTGTTTGCTAACACTCTTCTCGTGTAAAATGCTAAGTGATATTTGGGAGTGCATTGATGGTACAGTGAAAAAGGAAATTACTTCAGTTAAAACTGAAAAGTAGCATTCTGAGAAAGTGCACTGTGACGTGTGAATGCAACTCACAGAGTTACACTTTTCTGTTCATTGATCACTTTGCTAACACAGTTTTCTTCAAAATTGCTGTGGGATATTTCTTTGCCCAATGAAGCTTACGGTGACAATGGAAATATCTTCAGATAAAAAGCAGAAAGAAGCTTCCTGAGAAAGTGCCTTGTGTTGTGTAAATTCAAGTCACTGAGTTACAGCTGTATTTCTTGGAGATGTTTGCTAGTCCACTTTTTGTGGAATCTGAGAATCGATATTTCGGATCACTTGGAGGAATATACAGCCAAAGGAAATATCCCGAGATTAAAACGAGAAAGAAGATTTCTGGGAAATGTCTTTCTGATCTCTGAGTTCATCTCACAGAGTTCTACCTTTCTCTTCATGTAACTGTTTGCTAACACTCATCTCGTGGAGTCTGCAAAGTTATATTTGGGAGCGCATAGAGGGCTACAGTCAGAAAGGAAATATCTTCAGATAAATACTGAAAGGAAGCGTTCGGAGAAACTTCTATGTGACATGTTCATTCACCTCACAGAGTTCCACCTTTCTGTTCATGTAGCTGTTTGCTAACACACTTCTCGTGGAACCAGCAAATTGATATTTTGAGCACATTGAGGGCTCCAGTGAAAAAGGAAATATCTTCAGATAAAAACTGAAAGGAATCGTTCTGAGAAACTTCTATGTGAACTGTGCGTTCATCTCACAGAGTTCTACATTTCTCTTCATGTACCTGTTTGCTAACTTTCTTCTCTAGGAATCTGCTAAGTGATGTTTGGGAGCACTTTGATGGCTACAGTGCAAAAGAAAATATCTTCAGATAAAAACTGAAAAGAAGCTTTCAGAGAAACTGCATTGTGACCTGTGAATGCAACTCACAGAGTTACACTTTTCTGTTCATTGACCACTTTGCTAACACAGTTTTCTTCAAAACTGCAGTGGGATATTTCTTTGCCCAATGAAGCTTTATGGTGACAAAGGAAATATCTTCAGATACGTAGTAGAAAGAAGTTTACTGAAAAACTGCCTAGTGATGTGTAAATTCAACTCACTGAGTTACAGCTGTATTTCATGGAGCTGTTTGCTAGTCCAGTTTTTGTTGAATCTGAGAACCGATATTTCGGATCACTTGGAGGAGTATACAGCCAAAGGAAATATCCCCAGAGAAAAACGAGAAAGCAGATTTCTGAGAAATGTCTTTGTGATCTCTGAGTTCATCTCCCAGACTGCTAGCTTTCTGGTCATGTAGCTGTTTGGTAACAGTCTTCTCGTGGAATCTGCAAAGTGATATTTGGGAGCACATTGAGGGCTCCTGTGAAAAGGAAATATCTTCAGATAGAAACTGAAAGGAAGCGTTCTGAGAAACTTCTTTGTGATCTGTGCATTCATCTCACAGAATTCCACCTTTCTCTTCATGTAGCTGTTTGCTAACACTCTTCTAGTGTAATCTGCTAAGTGATATTTGGGAGTGCATTGACGGCTACAGTGAAAAAGGAAATATCTTCAGAAAAAAACTGAAAAGAAGCATGCTGAGAAACTGCATTCGGACGTGTGAATGCAACTCACAGAGTTAAACTTTTCGTTACATTGATCAGTTTGCTAACACAGTTTTCCTCAAAACTGCAGTGGGATATTTCTTTGCCCAATGAAGCTTATGGTGACAAAGGAAATATTCAGAAAAAAAGTAGAAAGAAGCTTTCTGAGAAACTGCTTTGTGACGAGTGAATTCAACTCACTGAGTTGCAGCTGTATTTCATGGAGCTGTTTGCTAGTCCAGTTTGTGTTGAATCTGAGAACCGATATTTCGGATCACTTGGAGGAGTATACAGCCAAAGGAAATATCCCCAATAGAAATGAGAAAGAAGATTCCTGAGAAATGTCTTCCTGATCTCTGAGTTCATCTCACAAATATCTACCTTTTTGTTCCTGTAGATGTTTGCTAACACTCTTCTTGTGGAATCTGCTAAGTGATATTTGGGACCCCTTTGACCACCACAGTGAAAAAGGAAATATCTTCAGATAGAAACTGAAAGAAAGCTTTCTGAGAAACTGCATTTTATTCTGTGCATTCACCTCACAGAGTTCCACCTTTCTGTTCATGTAGCTGTTTGCTAACACTCTTCGCATGGAATCTGCAAAGTGATATTTGGGAGCACATTGAGGGCTACAGTGAAAAAGGAAATATCTTCAGATAAAAACTGAAAAGAAGCTTTTTGAGAAACTGCATTGTGACCTGTGAATGCCACTCACAGAGTTGCACTTTTCTGTTCACTGATCAGTTTGCTAACACAGTTTCTTCAAAACTGCTGTGGGATATTTCTTTTCCCCTTAAAACTTATGGTGACGAAGGAAATATCTTCAGATAAAAGGTAGAAAAAAGCTTCCTGAGAAACTTCTTTGTGATGTGTGAATTCAACTCACTGAGTTTCAGCTGTATTTCATGGAACTGTTTGCTAGTCCAGTTTTTGTTGAAACTGAGAACCTATATTTCGGAACACTTGGAGGAGTATACAGCCAAAGGAAATATCCCCAGATAAAAACGAGAAAGAAGATTTCTGAGAAATGTCTTACTGATCACTGAGTTCATCTCACAGAGTTCTACCTTTCTGTTCATATAGCTGTTTCCTAACACTCTTCTCGTGGAATCTGCTAAGTGATATTTGGGAGCGCCTTGAGGGCTCCAGTGATAAAGGAAATATCTTCAGATTAAAAGTGAAAGGAAGCGTTCAGAGAAACTTCTATGTGACCTGTGCTTTCATCTCACAGATTTCCACCTTTCTGTTCCTGTAGCCGTTTGCTAACACTCTTCTCGTGTAATCTGCTAAGTGATATTTGGGAGCACGTTGACAGTATAGTGAAAAAGGAAATTACTTCAGTTAAAACTGAAAAGTAGTATTCTGAGAAAATGCATTGTGATGTGAATGCAACTCACAGAGTTACTCTTTTCTCATCCTTGATCAGTTTGCTAACATAATTTTCTTCAAAAGTGTAATGGGACATTTCTTTGCCCAATGAAGCATATTGTGACAATGGAAATATCTTCAGATAAAAAGTAGAAAAAAGCTTTCTGAGAAACTGCTTTGTGATGTGTGAATTCAATTCACTGAGTTACAGCTGTATTTCATGGAGCTGTTTCCTAGTCCAGTTTTTGTTGACTCTGATATCCGATATTTCGGATCACTTGGAGGAGTATAAAGCCAAAGGAAATATCCCCAGATAGAAACGAGAAAGAAGATTTATGAGAAATGTCTTTCTGATCTCTGAGTTCATCTCATTGAGTTCTACCTTTCTGTTTATGTAGCTGCTTGCTAACACTCTTCTCGGGGAATCTGCAAAGTGATATTTGGGAGTGCATTGAGGGCTATAGTGAAAAAGGAAATATCTTCAGATAAAAACTGAAAGGAAGCATTCTGAGAAACTTCTATGTGACATGTGCATTCAACTCACAGTGTTCCACCTTTCTGTTCATGTAGCTGTTTGCTAACATTCCTCTCGTGGAATCTGCAAAGTGATATTTGGGAGCGCATTGAGGGCTACAGTGAAAAAGGAAATATCTTCAGATAAAAACTGAAAAGAAGCGGTCTGAGAAACTGCAGTGTGAATTGTGAATGTAAATCACAGAGTTACACTTTTCTGTTCATTGATCACTTTGCTAACACAGTTTTCTTCAAAACTGCAATGGGATATTTCTTTGCCCAATGAAGTTTTATGGTGACAAAGGACATATCTTCAGATAAAAAGTAGAAAGAAGCTTACTGAAAAACTGCTTGGTGATGTGTAAATAAAACTCACTGAGTTACAGCTGTATTTCATGGATCTGTTTGCTAGTCCAGTTTTTGTTGAATCTGAGAACCGATATTTCGGATCACTTGGAGGAGTATACAGCCAAAGGAAATATCCCCAGAGAAAAACGAGAAAGCAGATTTCTGAGAAATGTCTTTCTGATCTCTGAGTTCATCTTACAGAGTTCTACCTTTCTATTCTTGTAGCTGTTTGGTAACAGTCTTCTCGTGGAATCTGCAAAGTGATATTTGGGAGCGCATTAAGGGCTACAGTGACAAAGGAAATAACTTCAGATAAATACTGAAAGGAAGCATTCTGATAAACTTCTTTGTGACCTGTGCATTCTTCTCACAGAGTTCCACCTTTCTCTTCATGTAGCTGTTTGCTAACATTCTTCTCGTGGAATCTGCTAAGTGATATTTAGAAGGGCATTGAGGGCTACAGTGAAAAAGGAAATATCTTCGGATAAAAACTGAAAGGAAGCGTTCTGAGAAAATGCATTGGGACGTGTGAATGCAACTCACAGAGTTACTCTTTTCTGTTCATTGATCAGTTTGCTTACACAGTTTTCTTCAAAACTGCATTGGAATATTTCTTTGACAATGAAGCTTATGGTGACAAAGGAAATATCTTCAGATAAAAAGTAGAAAGAAGCTTTCTGAGAAACTGCTTTATGATGTGTGAATTCAACTCAGTGAGTTACAGCTGTATTTCATGGAGCTGTTTGCTAGTCCAGTTTTTGTGGCATATGAGAACCGATATTTTGGATCACTAGTAGGAGTGCATAGCCAAAGGAAATATCCCCAGATAAAAACGAGAAAGAAGATTTCTGAGAAATATTTTCCTGATCTCTGAGTTCATCTCACAGAGTTCTACCTTTCTGATCATGTAGCTATGTGCTAACACTCTTCTCGTGGAATCTGCAAAGTGATATTTGGGAGCGCATTGAGGGTTCCAGTGAAAAAGGAAATATCTTCAGACAAAAACAGAAAGGAATCGTTCTGAGAAGCTTCTATGTGACCTGTGCATTCACCTCACAGTGTTCCACCTTTCTTTTCATGTAGCTGTTTGCTAACACTCTTCTCGTGGAATCTGCAAAGTGATATTTGGGAGCGCATTGAGGACTCCAGTAAAAAAGGAAATACCTTCAGATAAAAACTGAAAGGAATCGTTCTGAGAAACTTCTATGTGAACTGTGCATGCATCTCACAGAGTTCCACCTTTCTCTTCATGTAGCTGTTTGCTAACATTCTTCTCGTGGGATCTGCTAAGAGATGTTTTGGAGCACATTGACGTCTACATGAAAAAGGAAATATCGTCAGATAAAAGTTGAAAAGAAGTGTTCTGAGAAACTGCTTTGTGATGTGTGAATTTCACTCACTGAGTTAAAGATGTATTTCATGGAGTTGTTTGCTAGACCAGTTTTGTTGATTCTGAGAACCGATATTTCGAATTGCTTGGAGGATATACAGTCAAAGGAAATATCCCCAGATAAAAACGAGAAAGAAGATTTCTGAGAAATGTCTTTCGTATCTCTGAGTTCATCTCAGAAAGATATACCTCTCTGTTCACGTAGCTGTTTGCTAACACTCTTCCCGTGGAATCTGCAAAGTGATATTTGGGAGTGCTTTGAGGGCTCCAGTGAAAAAAGAAATATCTTCAGATAAAAACTGAAAGGAAGCGTTCTGAGAAACTTCTTTATGACCTGTGCATTCATCTCCCAGAGTTCCACCTTTCTGTTCATGTAGCAGTTTGCTAACATTCTTCCCGTGTAATCTGCTCAGTGTTATTTGAGAGCGCATTAACGGTTACAGTAAAAAAGGAAATATCTTCAGATAAAAACTGAAAAGAAGCGTTCTGAGAAACTGCATTGTGACGTGTGAATGCAACTCACAGAGTTACCCTTTTCTGTTCATTGATCAGTTTGCTAGCACAGTTTTCATCAAATTTGCAGGGGAATATTTCTTTGCCAATGAAGCTTATGGGGAGAAAGGAAATATCTTCAGGTAAAAAGCAGAAAGAAGCTTTCTGAAAAACTGATTTTTGATGACTGAATTCAACTCACTGTGTTACACCTGTATTTCATGGAGCTGTTTGCTAGTCCAGGTTTTGTTGAATCTGAGAACCGGTATTTCGGATTGCTTGCAGGAGTATACAGCCAAAGGAAATATCCCCAGATGAAAATGAGAACGAAGATTTTTGGGAAATGTCTTTCTGATCTCTGAGTTCACCTCACAGAGTTCCACCTTTCTGTACATGTAGCTGTTTGCTAACAATTTTCTCGTGGAATCCGTGAAGTGATATTTTGGAGCACAATGATGGCTACAGTGAAAAAGGAAATATCTACAGATAAAAACTGAAAGGAAGCGTTCTGATAAACTTCTATGTGACCTGTGCATTCATCTCACAGAGTTCCACCTTTCTGTTCATGTAGTTACCTTCTCTTTTATATCTGGGGATATTTCTTTGGCTGTAAACTCCTCCAAGCAATCAGAAATATCTGTTCTCAGATTCAACAAAAAATGGACTAGCAAACAGCTCCATGAAATACAGCTTTAACTCAGTGAGTTGAATTCACACATCAGGAAGCACTTTCTCAGAAAGCTTCTTTCTACTTTTTATCTGAAGATATTTCCTCTGTCACTATAAGCTGCATTGGGCAGAGAAATATCCCACTGCAGTTTTGAAGAAAACTGTGTTAGCAAACAGATCAATGAACAGAAAAGTGTAACTTTGTGAGTTGCATTCACACGTCACAATGCAGTTTCTCAGAATGCTTCTTTTTAGTTTTTATCTGAAGATAATTCCTTTTTCACTGTAGCCAACAATGGGCTCCCAAATATCACTTAGCAGTTTACACGTGAAGAGTGTTAGGAAACTGGTACATGAACAGAAAGGTGGAACTCTGTGAGATGAATTCACAGGTCACATAGAAGTTTCTCAGAAAGCTTCCTTTCAGTATTTATCTGAAGATATTTCCTTTTTCACTGTAGCCCTCAATGCGCTCCCAAATATTACTTTGCATATTCCACGAGAAGATTGTTAGCAAACAGCAACATGAACAGATAGGTAGAACTCTGTGAAATAAACTCAGAGATCCGAAAGACATTTCTCAGAAATCTTCTTTCTCGTTTTTATCTGGGGATATTTCCTTTGGCTGTATACTCCTCCAAATAATCCGAAATATCGGTTCTGAGATTCAACAATAACTGGACTAGCAAACAGCTTCATGAAATACAGCTGTAACTCAGTGAGTTGAATTTACACATCACAAAGCAGTTCCTCAGGAAGATTCTTTCTACTTATTACCTGAAGATATTTCCTTTGTCACCATAAGCTTCATTATCAATGAAATATCGCACTGCAGTTTTCAAGAAAACTGTGTTAGCAAACTGATCAATGAACAGAAAAGTGTAACTCTGTGAGTTGCATTCAAGCGTCACAATGAAGTTTCTCAGAACGCTTCTTTTCAGTTTTTATCTGATGATATTTCCTTTTTCATTGTAGCCATCAATGCGCTCCCAAACATCACTTAGCAGATTACACGAGAAGAATGTTAGCAAACAGCTACATGAACAGAAAGGTGGAATTCTTTGAGACGAATGCACAGGTCACATAGATCTTTCTCAGAATGCTTCCATTCAGTTTTTATCTGAAGATATTTTCTTTCCCACTGTAGCCCTCAATGTGCTCCCAAATATCCCATTGCAGTTTCCACGAGAAGAGTGTTAGCAAACAGCTACATGAACAGAATGGTGGAACTCTGTGAGGTGAATGCACAGGTCACATAGTAGTTTCTCAGAATGCTTCCTTTCAGTTTGTATCTGAAGATGTTTCCTTTTCACTGTAGCCCTCAATGCGCTCCCAAATATCACTTTGCAGTTGCCACGAGAAGAGTGTTAGCAAACAGGTACATGAACAGAAAGGTAGCACTCTGTGAGATGAACTCCGGGATCAGAAAGACATTTCTCAAAAATCTTCTTTCTCGTTTTTATCTGGGGATATTTCCTTTCGCTGTATATTCTTCCAAGTGATCCGAAATATCAGTTCTGAGATTCAACAATAACTGGACTAGCAAACAGTTCCATGAAATACAGCTGGAACTCAGTGAGTTGATTTGAACATCACAAAGCAGTTTCTCAGGAAGCTTCTTTCTATTTTTTATCTAAAAATATTTCCTTTGTCACCATAAGCTTCATTGGGCAAAGAAATATCCCACTGCAGTTTTGAGGAAAACTGTGTTAGCAAACTGATCAATGAACAGAAAAGTGTAACTTTTTGACTTGCATTCACATGTCACAATACAGTTTCTCAGAACGCTTCTTTTCAGTTTTTATCTGAAGATATTTCCTTTTTCACTGTAGCGGTCAATGCGCTCCCAAATATCACTTAGCAGATTACACTAGAAGAGTGTTAGCAAACAGCTACATAAACAGAAAGGTGGAACTCTGTGAGATGAATGCCCAGTTCACATAGAAGTTTCTCAGAACGTTTCCTTTCAGTTATTACCTGAAGATATTTACTTTTTGACTGTAGCCCTCAATGTGCTCCCAAATATCACCTTGTAGATTCCACGATAACAGTGTTAGCAAACAGCTACATGAACAGAGAGGTGGAAGTCTGTGAGGTGAATGCATAGGTCACATTGAAGTTTCTCAGAACGCTTCTTTTCAGTTTTTATCTGAAGATATTTCCTTTCTCACTCTAGCCCTCAATGCGCTCCCAAATATCACTTTGCAGATTCCACGAGAAGAGTGTTAGCAAACAGCTACATGAACAGAAAGTTGGAACTCTGTGAGATGAACTCAGAGATCAGAAAGACATTTCTCAGAAATCTTCTTTCTCTTTTTTATCTGGGGATGTTTCCTTTCGCTGTATATTCCTCCAAGTGTATCCGAAATATCCATACACACATTCAACAAAAACTGGACGAGGAAACAGCTCCATGAAATAGAGCTGTAATTCAGTGAGTTGAATTTGCACATCAGAAAGCAGTTCCTCATGAAGATTCTTTCTAGTTTTTACCTGAAGATATTTCCTTTGTCACCATAAGCTTCATTGGGCCAAGAAATATCCCACTGCAGTTTTGAAGACAACTGTGTTAGCAAACTGATCAATGAACAGAAAAGTGTAACATTGTGAGTAGCATTCACACGTCACAATGCAGTTTCTCAGAATGCTTCTTTTCCGTTTTTATCTGAAGATATTTCCTTTTTCACTGAAGCCGTCAATGCGCTCCCAAATATCGCTTAGCAGATTACATGAGGAGAGTGTTAGCAAACAGCTACATGAACAGAAAGGTGGAACTCTGTGAGATGGATGCACAGGTCACCTAGAAGTTTCTCAGAACGCTTCCTTTCAGTTTTTATCTGAAGATATATCCTTTTTCACTGTAGCCCTCAATGCGCTCCCTAATATCACTTTGCAGATTCCACGAAAAGAGTAAGCAAACAGGTACATGAATAGAAAAGTGGAACTCTGTGAGATGTATACACAGGTCTCAAAGAAGTTTCTCAGAACGCTTCCTTTCAGTTTTTTTCTGAAGATATTTTCTTTTTCACAGTAGTCCTCAATGCGCTCTCAAATATCACTTTGCTGATTCCACGAGAAGAGTGTTAGCAAACAGCTACATGAACAGAAAGGTGGAATTCTGTGAGATGAATGCAGAGGTCACAAAAAAGTTTCTCAGAACGCTTCCTTTCAGTATTTATCTGAAGATATTACCCTTTTCACTGTAGCCCTCTCTGCGCTCCCAAATATTACTTTGCAGATTCCACGAGAAGAGCGTTAGGAAACAGCTACATGAACAGAAAGGTAGAACTCTGTGAGATGAACTCAGAGATCAGAAAGACATTTCCCAGAAGTCTTCTTTACCGTTTTTATCTGGGGATATTTCCTTTGATTGTATACTCCTCCAAGTGATCCGAAATATCGGTTCTCTGATTCAACAAAAACTGGACTAGCAAAGAGCTAGATGAAATACTGGTGTAACTCAGTTAGCTGAATTTAGACATCGAAAAGCAGTTTCTCAGGAAGCTTCTTTCTACTTTTTATCTGAAGATATTTCCTTTGTCACCATATGCTTCATTGGTCAACGAAATATCCCACTGCAGTTTTGAAGACAACTGTGTTAGCAAAGTGAGCAATGAACATAAAAGTGTAACTTTGTGAGTTGCATTCACACGTCACAATGCAGTTTCTCAGAACGCTTCTTTTCAGTTTTTATCTGAAGATATTTCCTTTTTCACTGTAGCCCTCAATGCGCTCCCAAATAACACTTAGCAGATTACACGAGAAGAGTGTTAACAAACTGCTACATGAACAGAAAGGTGGAACTCTGTGAGATGAATGCACAGGTGACAAAGAAGTTTGTCAGAAAGCTTCCTTTCAGTTTTTTTCTGAATATATTTCCTTTTTCACTGGAACCCTCCATGTGCTCCCAAATATCACTTAGCAGATTCCACGAGAAGAGTGTTAGCAAACAGCTGCATGAACAGAATTTTAGAACCTTGTGAGGTGAACTCAGAGGTCAGAAATATATTTCTCAGAAATCTTCTTTCTCGTTTTTATCTGCGGATATTTCCTTTGGCTGTATACTCCTCCAAGTGATCTGAAATATCGGTTCTCAGTTTCAACAAAAACTGGAATAGCAAACAGCTCCATGAAATACAGCTGTAACTCAGTGAGTTGAATATACACATCATAAAGGAGTTTCTCAGGCAGCTTCTTTCTACTACGTATCTGAAGATATTTCCTTTGTCACCATAAAGCTTCATTGGGCAAAGGAATATCCCACTGCAGTTTTGAAGAAAACTGTGTTAGCAAACAGATCAATGATCAGAAGAGTGTAACTCTGTGAGTTCCATTCACGGGTCACGATGCAGTTTCTCTGAAAGCTTCTTTTCAGTTTTTATCTGAAGATACTTCCTTTTTCACTGTAGCTGTCAATGCGCTCCCAAATATCACTTTGCAGATTCCACAAGAAGAGTGTTAGCAAACAGCTACGTGAACAGAGAGGTAGAAGTTTGTGAGATGAACTCATAGATCAGAAAGACATTTCTCAGAAATCTGCTTTCTCGTTTTTCTCTGGGGATATTTCCTTTGGCTGTATACTCCTCCAAGTGATCCGAAATATCGGTTTTCAGATTCAACAAAAACTGGACTAGCAACAGCTCCATTAAATACAGCTGTAACTCAGTGAGTTGAATTCACACATCACAAAGCAGTTCCTCAGGAAGCTTGTTTCTACTTATTACCTGAAGATATTTACTTTGTCACCATAAGCTTCATTGAGCAAAGAAATATCCCAGTGCAGTTTTGAAGAAAACTGTGTTAGCAAACTGATCAATGAACAGAAAAGTGTAAGTCTGTGAGTTGCATTCACACATCACAATGCAGTTTCTCAGAATGCTTCTTTTAAGTTTTTATCTGAAGATATTTCCTTTTTTGCTGTAGCCATCAATGTGCTCCAAAATATCACTTAGCCTATTCCACGAGAAAAGTGTTAGCAAACTGCTACATGAACAGAAAGGTGGAACTCTGTCAGATGCATGCACAGTTCACATAGTAGTTTCTCAGAACGCTTCCTTTCTGTATTTATCTGAAGATATTTCCTTTTTCACTGTAGCCCTCAATGCGCACCCAAATATTACTTTGCAGATTCCATGAGAAGAGTGTTAACAAACAGCTACATGAACAGAAAGGTAGCACTCTGTGAGATGAACTCAGAGATCAGAAAAACATTTCACAGAAATCTTCTTTCTCGTGTTTATCTGGGGATATTTCCTTTGGCTGTATACTCCTCCAAGTGATCCGAAAACGGTTCTCAGATTCAACAAAAACTGAACTAGCAAACAGCTCCTTGAAATACAGCTGTAACTAAGGGAGTTGAATTTACACATCACAAAGCAGTTTCTCAGGAAGCTTCTTTCTACTTTTTATCTGAAGATATTTCCTTTGTCACCATAAGTTTCATTGGGCAAAGAAATATCCCACTGCCATTTTGAAGAAAACTGTGTTAGCAAAGTGATCAATAAACAGAAAAGTGTAACTCTGTGAGTTGCATTCAGAGTTCACAATGCAGTTCCTCAGAAAGCTTTTTTTCAGTTTTTATCTGAAGATATTTCCTTTTTCACTGTAGCCGTCAATGCGATCCCAAATATCACTTAGCAGCTTTTACGAAAAGAGTGTTAGCAAACTGCTACATGAACAGAAAGGTGGAACTCTGTGGGATGAATGCACAGATCACATAGAAATTTCTCACATTGCTTCCCTTCAGTTTTTATCTGAAGATATTTCTGTTTTCACTGTAGCCATCAATGTGCTCCACTTATCACTTTGCAGATTTCACGAGAAGTGTGTTAGCAAACAGCTATATGAACAGAAAGGTAGAACTCTGAGAGATGAACTAAGAGATAAGAAACACACATCTCGGAAATCTTCTTTCTCGTTTTTATCTGGGGATATTTCCTTTGGCTGTATACTCCTCCAAGTGATCCGTAAAAGCGGTTCTCAGATTCAACAAAAACTGGACTAGCAAACAGCTCCATGAAATACTGCTGTAACGCAGTGAGTTGAATTCACACATCACAAAGCAGTTTCTCAGAAAGCTTCTTTCTACTTTTTATCTGAAGATATTTCCTTTGTTACCATAAGCTTCATTGGGCAAAGAAATATCTCACTGCAGTTTTGAAGAAAACTGTGTTAGCAAACTTATCAATGAACAGAAATGTGTAGCTCTCTGAGTTGCATTCACAGGTCACAATACAGTTCCTCAGAAAGCTTCTTTTCTGTTTTTATCTGAAGATTTATCCTTTTTCAATGTAGCCGTCAATGTGATCCCAAATGTCCCTTAGCAGCTTACACGAGAAGAGTGTTAGCAAACTGCTACATGAACAGAAAGGTGGAACACTGTGAGATGAATGCAAAGATCACATAGGAGTTTCTCACATTGCTTCCTTTCAGTTTTTATCTGAAAACATTTCCTTTTTCATTGTAGCCCTCAATGTGCTCCCAAATATCACTTTGCAGATTCCACAAGCAGAGTGTTAGCAAAGAGCTACATGAACAGAAAGGTGGAACACTGTGTGATTAACTCAGAGATCAGAAAGGCATTTCTCAGAAATCTTCTTTCTCGTTTTTATCTGGGGATATTTCCTTTGGCTGTATACTCCTCCAAGTGATCCGAAATATCGGTTCACAGATTCAACAAAAACGGGACTAGCAAACAGCTCCACGAAATGGAGCTGTAACTCAGCGAGTGGAAGTCACACATCACAGTGTAGTTTCTCAGAAACCTTCTTTCCAGTTTTTATCTCAGAATATTTTCTTTTTCACCGTAGCCCTCTGTGGGCTGCCAAATATCACTTTGCAAATTCCACAAAAAAAGTCAGAGCGAACGGTTTCTTGAGGAGAAAGTTGTAACTTTGTGAGATGAATTAACAGACAAAAAGCAGTTTCTCAGAAAGCGTCTTTCCAGTTTTAATCTGAGGATATTTTCTTTTCCTACATAGCCCTCCATGGGCTTCGAAATATCACTTTGGAAATTCCAGAAGAAAAGTCTTAGCAAAAGGCTTCTTGAGGGGAAAGCTGTAACTCTGTGAGATGATCAGAAAGAAATTTCACAGAAAGCTTCTTTCTCATTTTTATCGGAGGACAATTCCTTTGGCCCTATAGTTTGCAAATGCATCCGAAATATCAGGTCTCAGATTCCACAGAAATAAGGCTACCAAACAGCTCCACGAAATACTTCTGTATCTCAGTGAGTGGAAGTCACACATCACAAAGCAGTTTCTCAGAAAGCTTCTTTCCAGTTTTTATCTGAGGATATTTTCTTTTTCACCATAGCCATCCATGGGCTTCCAAATATCACTTTGCAAATTTCACAAGAAAAGTCTTAGCAAAAGGCTTCTTGAGGGGAAAGCTGTAACTCCGTGAGATGAATTCACAGATCACAAAGAAGTTTCTCAGAAAGCTTATTTCTCATTTTTATCGGAGGATATTTCCTTTGGCCCTATAGTCTTCAAAGGGATCAGAAATATCAGTTCACAGATTCCACAATAATAAGGTGAGCAATCAGCTCCACGAAATACAGCTGTAACTCAGTGACTGGAAGTCACACATCACAAAGCAGTTTCTCAGAAAGCTTCTTTCCAGTTTTTATCTGAGGATATTTTCTTTTTCACCATAGCCCTATAAGGGCTTCCAAATATCACTTTGCAAATTCCACAAGAACAGTCTTAGCGAACGGCTTCCAGAAGGGAAAGCTGTAACTCCGTTAGAGGAATTAAGAGAACACAAAGCAGCTTCTCAGAAAGCATCTTTCCTGTTTTTATCTGAGGATATTTTCCTTTTCTACATAGCCCTCCATGGGCTTCCAAATATCACTTTGCAAATTCCAGAAGAAAAGTCTTAGTGAAAAGCTTCTTGAAGGGAAAGCTGTAACTCTGTGAGATGAATTCACAGATCACAAAGAAGTTTTTCAGAAAGCTTCCTTCTCATTTTTGTTGGAGGATATTTCCTTTGGCCCTACAGACTCCAAAGGGATCCAAAATATCAGTTCTCAGATTCCACAGAAACAAGGTGAGCAAACAAATTCACGAAACACAGCTGTAACTCGGTGAGTCAAAGTCACACATCACAAAGAAGATTCTCTGAAAGCTTCTTTCCAGTTTTTATCTGAGGATATTCTCTTTTTCACCATAGCCCTCTATGGGCTTCCAAATATCACTTTTGCAAATTACTCAAGAACAGTCTTAGAGAACGGCTTCTTCATAGGAAAACTGTAACTCTGTGAGAATAATTAACAGAACACAAAGCAGTTTTTCAGAAAGCTTCTTTCCAGTTTTTATCTGAGAATATTTTTTTTCACCATAACCTTCTATGGGCTTCCAAATACCATTTTGGAAATTCCAAAAGAAAAGTATTAGCGAATGGCTTCTTGAGGGGAAAGCTGTAAATCAGTGGGATGAATTAACAGAACACAAAAGAGTTTCTCAGAAAGCTTCTTTCCAGTTTTTATGTGAGGATATTTTCCTTTTTACCTTAGCCCTCCATGGGCTTCCAAATATCACTTTGTAAGTTCCACAAGAACAGTCTTAGCGAAAGGCTTCTTGAGGGGAAAGCTGTAATTGTGTGAGATGAATTCACAGATCACAAAGAAGTTTCTCAGAAAGTTTCTTTCTCATTTTTATCGGAGGATACTTCCTTTTGCTCCATAGTCTCCAAGGGGATCTGCAATATCAGTTCTCAGAATTCACAGAAATAAAGCGAGGAGATAGCTCCACGAAATACAGCCGTAACTCAGTGAGTTTAAATCAGACATCCCAAAGCAATTTCTCAGAAATTTTCTTTCCAGTTTTTATCTGTGGAAATGTTCTTTTTCACCATAGCCCTCTATGGGCTTCCAAATATCACTATCCATATTCCACAAGAACAGTCCTAACGAAACGATTCTTGAGGGGAAAGCTGTAACTCTGTGAGATGAATTCACAGATCACAAAGAAGTTTCTCAAGAAACTTCTTTCTCAGTTTTATTGGAGGATATTTCCTTTGGCCCTAGAGTCTTCAAAGGGATCAGAAATATCAGTTCTAGATTCCACAGTAATAAGGCTAGCAAAGAGCTCCACGAAATACAGCTGTAACTCAGAGAGTGGAAGTCACACATCACAAAGCAGTTTCTCAGAAAATTTCTTTCCAGGTTTTATCTGAGGATATTTTCTTTTTCACCATAACCCTCAATGGGCTTCCAAATATCACGTTGCAAATTCCACAAGAACAGTGTGAGCTAACGGCTTCTTGAGGGGAAAGCTGCAACTCAGTGAGATGAATTAACAGAACACAAAGCAGTTCTTCAGAAAGCATCTTTACAGTTTTTACCTGAGAATATTTTCTTTTTCACCATAGCCCTCCATGGGCTTCCAAATATCACTTTGCAAATTCCACAGCAAAGTCTTAGCGAAAGGCTTCTTGAGGGGAAAGCGCTAACTCTGTCAGAAGAATTCACAGATTACAAAGAAGTTTCTCAGAAAGCTTCTTTCTCATTTTGATCAGAGGCTATTTCCTTTGGCCCTATAGTCTTCAAAGGGATCCGAAATATCAATTCTCAGATTCCACAGAAATAAGGCTAGCAAACAGCTCCACGAAATACAGCTGTAACTCAATGAGTGGAAGTCACACATCACAAAGCAGTTTCTCAGAAAGCTTCTTTCCAGTTGTTATCTGATGATATTTTCTTTTTCACTATAGCCCTCCATGGGCTTACAAATATCACTTTGCGAATTCCACAAGAACAGTCTTAGCGAAAGTCTTCCAGAGGGGAAAGCTGTAACTCTGTGAGATAAATTCAAACATCACAAAGAAGTTTCTCAGAAAGCATCTTTCTCATTTTTATTGGAGGATATTTACTTTGGCCCTACATTCTTCAAATGGATCTGAATTATCAGTTCTCAGATTCCACAGAAATAAGACTAGCAAACACCTCCATGAAACAGAGCTGTATCTCAGTGAGTGGAAGTCACACATCACAAAGCAGTTTCTCAGTAAGCTTCTTTCCAGTTTTTATCTGAGGATATTTTCTTTTTCACCATAGCCCTCCATGGGCTTCCAAATATCACCTTGAAAATTCCACAAGAACAGTCTTAGGGAAAGGTTTCTTGAGGGGAAAGCTGTAACTCTGTGAGATGAATTCACAGATCACAAAGAAGTTTCTCAGAAAGTTTATTTCTCATTTTTATAGGAGAATATTTCCTTTTGCCCTATAGTCATCAAGGGGATGCGAAATATCAGTTCTCAGATTCCACAGAAATAAGGCGAGCAAACAGCTCCACAAAATACAGCTGTAACTCAGTGATTGGAAGTCACACATCACAAAGCAGTTTCTCAGAAAGTTTCTTTACAGTTTTTATCTCAGGATATTTCCTTTTTCACCATTGCCCTCTATGGGCTTCCAAATATCACTTTGCAAATTCCACAAGAACAGCCATAGCGAAAGGCTTCTTGAGGGGAAAGCTGTAACTCTGTGAGATGATTTCACAGAACACAAAGAAGTTTCTCAGAAAGCTTCCTTCTGTTTGATATCAGAGGATATTTCCTTTGGCCCTATAGTCTTCAATGGGATCCGAAATATCAGTTCTCAGATTCCACAGAAATAAGGCTAGCAAACAACTCCACGAAATACAGCTGTAACTCTGTGAGTGGAAGTCACACATCACAAAGTCGTTTCTCAGAATGCTTCTTTCCAGTTTTTCTCTGAGGATATTTTCTTTTTCACCATAGCCCTCCATGGGCTTCCAAATATCACTTTGTACATTCCACAAGAACAGTCTTAGCCTAAGGCTTCTTGAGGGGAAATCTGTAACTCTGTGAGATAATTCCACAGAACACAAGGATGTTTCTCAGAAAGATTCTTTCTGTTTGTTATCGGAGGATATTTCCTTTGGCCCTATAGTCTTCAAAGGGATCCGAAATATCAGTTCTAAGATCTCACAGAAATTAGGTTAGCCAACAGCTCCACAAAATACAGCTGTAACTCTGTGAGTGGAAGTCACACTTCACAAAGCAGTTTCTCAGAAAGTTTCTTTCCAGTTTTTCTCTGTGGATATTTTCTTTTTCACCATAGCCCTCTATGGGCTTCCAAATATCACTTTGCAAATTCCACAATAACAGGCTTAGCGAACGGCTTCTTGAGGTGGAAGCTGTAACTGTTTGAGATTAATTCACAGAACACTAAGCAGTTTCTCAGAAAGCTTCTTTACAGTTTTCATGTGAGGATATTTCCTTTTTCACCATAGCCCTCCATGGGCTTCCAAATATCACTTTGCAAATTCCACAAGAAGAGTCTTAGTGAAAGGCTTGTTGAGGGGAAAGCTGTAACTCTGTGAGATTATTTCACAGAACACAAGGAAGATTCTCAGAAAGATTCTTTCTCTTTGTTATCGGAGGATATTTCCTTTGGCCCTATAGTCTTCAAAGGGTTCCGAAATATCATTTCTCAGATTCCACAGAAATAAGGCTAGGAAACAGCTCCACGAAATACAGCTGTACCTCTGTGAGTGGAAGTCACAGATCACATAGCCGTTTCTCAGAAAGCTTCTTTGCAGTTTTCATCTAAGGATATTTCCTTTTTCACCATAGCCCTCCATGGGCGACCAAATATCGCTTTGTACATTCCACAACAACAGTCTTAGCGAAAGACTCTTTGAGGGGAAAGCTCTAACTTTGTGAGATGATTTCACAGAACACAAAGTAGTTTCTCAGAAAGATTCTTTCTCTTTGTTATCGGAGGCTATTTCCTTTGGCCCTATAGTCTTCAAAGGGATCCGAAATATCAGTTCTCAGATTCCGCAGAAATAAGGCTAGCAAACAAATCCACGAAATACAGCTGTAACTCTGTGAGCGGAAGTCACATATCACAGAGTCGTTTCTCAGAATGCTTCTTTCCAGTTTTTCTCTGAGGATATTTTCTTTTTCACCATAGCCCTCCATGGGCTTCCAAATATCACTTTGTACATGCCACAAGAACAGTCTTAGGGAAAGGCTTCTTGACGGGAAAGCCCTAACTCTGTGAGATGATTTCACAGAACACAAAGAAGTTTCTCAGAAAGCTTCTGTCTCTTTGTTATCGGAGGATATTTCCTTTGGCCCTATAGTCTTCAAAGGGATCCGAAATATAAGTTCTCAGATTCCACAGAAATAAGGTAAGCAAACAGCTCCACGAAATACAGCTGTAACTCTGTGAGAGGAAGTCACACACCACAAAGCAGTTTCTCAGAATGCTTCCTTCCAGTTTTTCTCTGAAGATATTTTCTTTTTCCCATAGCCCTCTATGGGATTCTAAATATCACTTTGCAAATTGCACAAGAACAGACTTAGCGAATTGCTTCCTGAGAGGAAAGCTGTAACTCTGTGAGATGAAAAAAGAGAACACTAAGCAGTTTCTCAGAAACCTTCTTTCCAGTTTTCATGTGAGGATATTTCCTTTTTCACCATAGCCCTCCATGGGCTCCCAAATATCACTTTGCAAATTCCACAAGAACTGACTTAGCGAATGGCTTCTTGAGGGGAAAGCTGTAACTCTGTGAGATGATTTCACAGAACACAAAGAAGTTTCTCAGAAAGCTTCTTTCTCTTTGTTATCGGAGGATATTTCCTTTGGCCCTATAGTCTTCAAAGGGATCCGAAATATCAGTTCTCAGATTCCAGGAAATAAGGCTAGCAAACAGATCCACGAAATACAGGTGTAACTCTGTGAGCGGAAGTCACACATCACAAAGTCGTTTCTCAGAATGCTTCTTTCCCGTTTTTCTCTGAGGATATTTTCTTTTTCACCATAGCCCTCCATGGGCTTTCAAATATCACCTTGTACATTCCACAAGAACAGTCTTAGCGAAAGGCTTCTTGAGGGGAAAGCTGTAACTCTGTGAGATGAATTAACAGAACACTAAGCAGTTTCTTAGAAAGCTTCTTTCCAGTTTTTATCTGAGGATATTTCCTTTTTCACCATAGCCACCATGGGCTTCCAAATATCCCTTTGTATATTCCACAAGAACAGTCTAAGGGAAAGGATTCTTGAAGGGAAAGCTGTAACTCTGTGTGATGATTTCACAGAACACAAAGAAGTTTCTCAGAAAGCTTCTTTTTCTTTATAATCGGAGGATACTTCCTTTGGCCCTCTAGTCTTTAAAGGGATCCGAAATATCAGTTCTCAGATTCCACAGAAATAAGGCTACAAAACAGCTCCACGAAATACAGCTGTANTCTAGGGTTCAAAGGGATCCGAAATATCAGTTCTCAGGTTCCACAGAAATAAGGCTAGCAAACAGATCCACGAAATACAGCTGAAACTCAGTGAGTGGAAGTCACACATCACAAGGCAGTTTCTCAGAAAGCTTCTTTCCAGTTTTTCCCTGAGGAAATTTTCTTTTTCACCATAGCCTTCTATGGGCTTCCAAATATCACTGCAAATTCCACAAGAACAGGCTTAGCGAAAGGATTCTTGAGGGGAAAGCTGTAACTCTGTGAGAGGAATTAACAGAACCCTAAGCAGTTACTCAGATAGGTTCTTTCCAGTTTTCATCTGAGGATATTTCCTTTTTCAACATAGCCCGCCATTGGCTTCCAAATATCACTTTTTAAATTCCACAAGAACAGTCTTAGCGAAAGGCTTCTTGAGGGGAAAGATGTAACTCTGTGAGATGATTTCACAGAACACAAAGAAGTTTCTCAGAAAGCTTCTTTCTCTTTGTTATCGGAGGATATTTCCTTTGGCCCTATAGTCTTCAAAGGGATCCGAACTATCTGTTCTCAGATTCCACAGAAATAAGGCTAGCAAAGAGATCCAGGAAATACAGATGTAACTCTGTGAGTGGAAGTCAAACATCACAAAGCAGTTTCTCAGAAAGCTTCTTTCCAGTTTGTCTCTGAGGATATTTCCTTTTTCACCATAACCCTCTACGGGCTAACAAATATCACTTTGCGAATTCCACAAGGACAGGCTTAGCGAGCGGCTGTTTGAGGGGAAAGCTGTAACTCTGTGAGATGAATTCACAGAACACTAAGCAGTTTCTCAGAAAGCTTCTTTCCAGATTTCATCTGAGGATATTTCCTTTTTCACCCTAGCCCTCTATGGGCTTCCAAATATCACTTTGCAAATTCCACAAGAACTGTCTTAGCGAATGGCTTCTTGAGGGGAAAGCTGTAACTCTGTGAGATGATTTCACAGAACACAAAGAAGTTTCTCAGAAAGCTTCTTTCTCTTTGTTATCAGAGGATATTTCCTTTGGCCGTATAGTCTTCAAAGGGATCCGAAATATCTGTTCTCAGATTCCACAGAAATAAGGCTAGCAAAGAGATCCACGAAATACCGATGTAACTCTGGGAGTGGAAGTCACACATCACAAAGCAGTTTCTCAGAAAGCTTCTTTCCAGTTTGTCTCTGAGGATATTTCCTTTTTCACCATAGCCCTCTACGGGCTTACAAATATCACTTTGCGAATTCCACAAGAACAGGCTTAGCGAGCGGCTGCTTGAGGGGAAAACTGTAACTCTGTCAGATGAATTCACAGAATACTAAGCAGTTTCTCAGAAAGCTTCTTTCCAGATTTCATCTGAGGATATTTCCTTTTTCACCACAGACCTCTATGGGCTTCCAAATATCACTTTGCACATTCCACAAGAACTGTCTTAGCAAAAGGCTTCTTGAGTGGAAAGCTGTAACTCTGTGAGATGACTTCACAGAACACAAAGAAGTTTCTCAGAAAGCTTCTTTCTCTTTGTTATCGGTGGATATTTCCTTTGGCCCTATAGTCTACAAAGGGATCCGAAATATCTGGTCTCAGATTCCACAGAAATAAGGCTAGTAAAGAGATCCACGAAATACAGATGTAACTCTGTGAGTGTAAGTCACACATCACAAAGCAGTTTCTCAGAAAGCTTCTTTCCAGTTTTTCTCTGAGGTTGTTTTCTTTTTCACCAGGACCCTCTGTGGGCTTCCCAATATCACTCTGCGAATTCCACAAGAACAGGCTTAGCGAGCGGCATCGTGAGGGGAAAGCTGTAACTCTGTGAGAGGAATTAACAGAACACTAAGCAGTTGGTCTGAAAGCTTCTTTCGAGATTTCATCTGAGGATATTTCCTTTTTCACCATAGCCCTCTTTGCGCTTCCAAATATCACTTTGCAAATTTCACTAGAACTGTCTTAGCGACAGGCTTCTTGAGGGGAAAGCTGTAACTCTGTGAGATGATTTCACAGAACACAAAGAAGTTTCTCAGAAAGCTTCTTTCTCTTTCTTATCGGAGGATATTTCCTTTGGCCCTATAGTCTTCAAAGGGATCCGAAATATCTGTTCTCAGATTCCACAGAAATAAGGCTAGAAAAGAGATCCACGAAAAACAGATGTAACTCTGTGAGTGGAAGTCACACATCACAAAGCAGTTTCTCAGAAAGCTTCTTTCCAGTTTTTCTCGGAGGATATTTTTTTTTTTCACCATAGCCCTCTATGGGCTTCCAAATATCACTTTGTGAATTCCACAAGAACAGGCTTAGCGAGCGGCTTCCTGAGGAAAAAGCTGTAATTCTGTGAGATGAATTAACAGAACACTAAGCAGATTCTCACAAAGCTTCTTTCGAGTTTTCATCTGAGGATATTTCGTTTTTCACCGTAGCCCTCTACGGGCTTCCAAATATCACTTTGTGAATTCCAGAAGAACAGGCTTAGCAAGCGGCTTCTTCAGGGGAAAACTGTAACCCTGTGAGATGAATTAACAGAACACTAAGCACTTTCTCAGAAAGATTATTTGCAGATTACATCTGAGGATATTTCCTTTTTCACCATAGCCATCTATGGGCTTCCAAATTTCACTTTGCAAATTCCACAAGAATTGTCTTACCGAAAGGCTTCTTGAGGGGAAAGCTATAAATCTGTGAGATGATTTCAAAGAACACAAAGAAGTTTCCCAGAAAACTTCTTTCTCTTTTTTATCGGAGGATATTTCCTTTGGCCCTATAGGCTTCAAAGGGATCCGAAATATCTGTTCTCAGATTCCACAGAAATAAGGCAAGCAAACAGATCCACGAAATACAGATGTAACTCTGTGAGTGGAAGACACACATCAAGAATCAGTTTCTTAGAAAGCTTCTTTCCAGTTTTTCTCTGAGGATATTTTCTTTTTAACCATAGCCCTCTTTGGGCTTCCCAATATCACTTTGCGAATTCCACAAAAACAGTCTTAGAGAGCGGCTTCTTGAGGGGAAAGCTGTAACTCGGTGAGATGAATTAACAGAACCTTAAGCAGTTTGTCAGAAAGCTTCTTTCCAGATTTCATCTGAGGATATTTCCTTTTTCAACATTGCCCTCCTTGGGCTTCCAAATATCACTTTGCAAATTCCACAAGAACTGTCTTAGCGAAAGGCTTCTTGAGGGGAATGCTGTAACTCTGTCAGATGATTTCACAGAACACAAAGAAGATTCTCAGAAAGCTTCTTTCTCTTTGTTATCGGAGCATATTTCTTTGGCCGTATAGTCTTCAAAGGGATCCGAAATATCTGTTCTCAGATTCCACACAAATAAGTCTAGCAAAGAGACCGAAGAAATACAGATGTATGCCTGTGAGTGGAAGTCACACATCACAAAGCAGTTTCTCAGAAAGCTTCTTTCCAGTATTTCTCTGAGGATATTTTTTTTTCACCACAGCCCTCTATGGGCTTCCAAATATCACTTGGCAAATTCCACAAGAACTGTCTTAGCAAAAGGCTTCTTGAGGGGAAAGCTGTAGCTCTGTGAGATGAATTCACAGAACACTAAGCAGTTTCTCAGAAAGCTTCTTTCCAGATTTCATCTGAGGATATTTGCTTTTTCACCATACCCCTCTATGGGCTTCCAAATATCACTTTGCGAATTCCACAAGAACAGGCTTAGAGAGCGGCTTCTTGAGGGGAAAGCTGTAACACTCTGTGATGATTTCACAGAACAAAAAGAAGTTTCACAGAAAGCTTCTTTCTCTTTGTTATCGGAGCCCTATATTCTTCAAAGGGATCCAAATTATCTGTTCTCAGATTCCACAAAAATAAGGCTAGCAAAGAGATCCACGAAATACAGATATAACTCCGTGAGTGGAAGTCACACATCACAAAGCAGATTCTAAGAAAACTTCTTCCCAGTTTTTCTCCGAGGATATTTCCTTTTTCACCATAGCCCTCTATGGGCTTCCAAATATCACTTTGCGAATCCCACAAGAACAGGCTTAGAGAGCGGCTTCTTGAGGGGAAAGCTGTAACTCTGTGAGATGAATTCACAGAACACTAAGCAGTTTCTCTGAAACCTTCTTTCCAGATTTCACCTGAGGATATCTCCTTCTTCACCAAAGCCCTCTATGGTCTTCCAAATATCACTTTGCAAATTCCACAAGAACTGTCTTAGCGAAAGGCTTCTTGAGGGGAAAGCTGTAACTCTGTGAGATGATTTCACAGAACACAAAGAAGTTT
>NC_037689.1:92801714-92804214 GCF_003255815.1 Theropithecus gelada
TCAAGACCAGCCTGGCCAACATGGTGAAACCCCGTCTCTACTAAAAATACAAAAATTAGCTGGCCATGGTGGTGCGCACCTGTAGTCCCAGTTACTTGGGAGACTGAGGCGGGAGAATTGCTTGAACGTGGGAGGCGGAGGTTGCAGTGAGTGGAGATCATGCCCCTGCACTCTAGCCTGGGTGACAGAGCAAGACTCCGCCTCAAAATAAATAAATAAATAAATAAATAAATAAATAAATAAATAAATAGAGATGGTTTCTCACTACGTTGTCCCAGGCCAGCCTGGGTGGGAAGTCAGGCTGGTCTCGAACTCCTGACCTCAGGTGATGCGCCTGCCTCGGCCTCCCAAAGTGCTGGGATTACAGGCGTGGGCCACCTCGCCCAGCCAAGTCTCCCATCTCTAATTTTTTTTAAAAAGACCCTTTTCCCCGGAATAGTTGCTAGATACTCTCCACGCCTTTTGTGTGGTCTTCTTACCTGGTCTTGAGGTAGGAGCCTCTTCTACAGATAAAGCAAACAAAAACAATGCTCAGGCCAAAGAAGATGCCGGCTCCCATAAAGACTAGCAGAGGGGAGGCGGGTGGGAGTCCGGAAACTTCAAGATGTCACTGAAGCACAAGGTGACATCAGACAGGGAGAAGAAATGGGGGAGCCGGAGCAGGCGGAGATGGTGAAAGCCTGAACCGAGGGCATTCCAGGTGAGGAGAAAAACGAGAGAGAGACCCTGGAGGAGGAGGGAGGGGAATGAACTGAGCTGTGAGAAAACTGCCCGGGGCTGACCGGCTCTTACGCAGGGACAGGCCAGCTCGGGCAGGGACGGGCTTGCTGCTGGGAGGTGCCCGTGCAGAAACAAGAAAGGAGCTCCTGCAGGGGCTGGCCAGGGAGCTGGTGGACAGCATCGGCCAGAGGAGCTCAAATCCTCCCTCAGCCCCAAGGGGCCGAGCTGCAAAAGCAATGTCAAATGGACAAAAGTCCCACCGGGCACAGAACCACAACCAGCAAGTCTATGGGTTTAAAAATAAATGGTGGGGCCGGCCGCCGTGGCTCACGCCTATAATCCCAGCACTTTGAGAGGCCGAAGCCAGGCGGATCACTTGAGGTCAGGAGTTCGAGACCAGCCTTTTTTTTTTTTTTTTTTTTTTTTTGAGAAGGAGTCTCGCTCTGTCTCCCAGGCTGGAGTGCAATGGTGTGATCTCAGCTCACTGCAACCTCCACCTCCTGGGTCCAAGCGATTCTCCTGCCTCAGTCTCGTGAGTACCTGGGATTACAGGCTCCCGCCATCACGCTCGGCTGATTTTTGTATTTTTAGTAGAGACGGGGTTTCACCATGTTGGCCAGGATGGTCTCGATCTCCTGACCTTGTGATCCACCTGCCTCGAC
This sequence comes from Theropithecus gelada, assembly GCF_003255815.1. Lineage (NCBI taxonomy): Eukaryota > Metazoa > Chordata > Mammalia > Primates > Cercopithecidae > Theropithecus > Theropithecus gelada. The sequence continues at coordinate 92,803,097 of NC_037689.1, forward strand.
CTCCCAAAGTGCTGGGATGATAGGTGTGACCCACCACGCCCGGCCCGCACCAGTGCTATTGATGGCGAACGTTGACACACTGCTATTGATGGAGACCCCAAAGTGGCAGCGACACAAGTGGCCCTGGACAGATGCGTGGATCAACATAGCATGGTCCACACACACCCTGGAGTACGATCCAGCCTTCAACAACAGGAAGTCCTGACACAGGCCTCGGTGCAGATGCACTTTGAGGACCTCAGTCTCAGTGAGAGAAGCCAGGGCACAGAAGAACACATCCTATGTGATCCACTCCTAAGAGGTCCCTAGAGCCCTCAGGTTCACAGAGACGGAAAGCAGGATGGGGGCCGGGCACGGCAGCTCGCGCCTGTAATCCCAGCACTTTGGGAGGCCGAGGTGGGCGGATCACTCGAGGTCAGGAGTTCAAGACCAGCCTGGCCAACATGGAGAAACCTCGTTTCTACTAAAAATACAAAAATTGGATGGGTGTGGTGGCACACACCTGTAATCCCAGCTACTCGGGAGGCTGAGGCAGGAGAATCGCTTGAACCCCGGAGGCAGAAGTTGCAGTGAGCCAAGATTGCACCACTGCACTCCAGTCTGGGTGACAAGAGTGAGACTCTGTCTCAAAAAAAAAAAAAAGAAAGTAGGATGGGGGTGCCAGAGGCTGGGGAGGGGGCTAGGGAGTGGGTGCTTCATGAAGACAAAGTTTCAGTTTGGGAAGATGAGAAAGTTCTGGAGGGGACAGTGGTTGGTTAAATGTACCCCAAAAATGGTTAAACGGGGAAATTTTATGTTACATGTAATTTACCACAGTGAAAAACGAAGAGAAGGCTGGGTGCAGTGGGTCACACCTATAATCCCAGCACTTTGGGAGGCCGAGGCTGGAGGATAGCTTGAGCCCAGGAGTTGGAGGCCAGCCTGGCCAACATAGCAAGACCCCATCTCTACAAAAAAAGTTTAAAAATCAGCCGGGCGTGGTGGCATGCACCTGTGGCCCCAGCTACTTTGGAAGGCTGAGACAGGAGGATGGCTGGAACCCGGGAGGCAGAGGCTGCATTGAGCTGTGATCGCACCACTGCACTCCAGCCTGGGTGACAGAGGGACACCCTGTCTCA
>NC_037689.1:92806714-92840959 GCF_003255815.1 Theropithecus gelada
AACCTAGTGAGACCTCATCTCTACAAAACAAAAATTAGCCAGCCGTGGTATTGCGCGCCTTTGGTCCCAGCTACTCAGGAGGCTGAGGTGGGAGGCTCGCTTGAGCCCGGGAGTTGGAGGCTGCAGTGAGCCATGATCATGCCGCTGCACTTAGCCTGGGTGACAGAGTAAGACTCTGTCTCAAAAAAAAATTTAATTCAAATTTTAAAAAATATTTTTTAATGGCAAAGACCACATTTACATTTGCACCAACCTAATAAATACATAAAATAAATAAATAGATGAGAAAAAATTAAACAAAAATAAAAATAATGCAGAAAAAACACCAAAATGCCCATCATACTATACATAGCACCAGGCTATAGGGGAAAAACAAATAATTATATATAATTGTTCCCAAATCATTAAACCCTCCTCATCATGGAGGCTATAGGAATAAAAGCTCCTAACAAGACCATATTTGGTGACCTCCCAGCACTTTGGGAGGCCGAGGCGGGTGGATCACCTGAGGTCAGGAGTTCGAGACCAGCCTGGCCAACATGGTGAAACCCCGTCTCTACTAAAAATACAAAAATTAGCTTGGTGTGGTGGTGGACGCCTGTAATCCCAGCTACTCAGGAGGCTGAGGCAGGAGGATCACTTGAACCTGGGAGGCAGAGGTTGCAGTGAGCCGAGATGGCACCATTGCACTCCAGCCTGGGCTATGGAGTGAGACTCCAACTCAAAAAAATATATATGTATACATATATTTTTTAAATATTTAAAAAATATTTTTAAAAATATTTAGCCAGGTGCGGTGGCTCAAACCTGTAATCCCAGCACTTTGGGAGGCCGAGACAGGCGGATCACAAGGTCCGGAGATCAAGACCATCCTGGCTAACACAGTGAAACCCCGTCTCTCCTAAAAAATACAAAAAATTAGCCGGGTGAGGTGGCAGGCGCCTGTAGTCCCAGCTACTCGGGAGGCTGAGGCAGGAGAATGGCGTGAACCTGGGAGGTGGAGCTTGCAGTGAGCTGAGATCCGGCCACTGCACTCCAGCCTGGGTGACAGAGCAAGACTCCGTCTCAAAAAAAAAAAAAAAAGAAATTTAAATATATATAAAATATATAATATATAAAATATATACAAAATATGAAACTATATTTAAAATATAAAAATATATATCAATATTTAAAAATTTTGTTTTTAAATTAAAAAAATTTTTAAATTATGTGTATATATATATACTCGATGCAATTCTCTGAAGTTAACTCTTAGAGCTCTGGCAACACAGAGGCTGAAATGACATGACAAATGCTAAAGTACAAAGTTCCAAGATCAAGTCCCAGCATGACCACTAACTCGTGAAACCGCCAGGCCTCAGTTTTGCCAACTGTAAAGCACGCGAGATGAACTCGAGGGCCAACACGCTTCTTCGGTAAGAGTCCAGACACCTGGTATTTTCAGCCTTGCAGTGGAGCCACTTTCTGTGGCAGTGACTGAACTACACCGTGGTAGCAGAATGCCCAGAGCTGTGTGCCAATAAAACATTATTTCTGGACGCTAAAATCGGAATGCCATATAATTGTCTTGTGTCATGGCCTTTTCTTTTGACTTTTGTGTTTTGCTTCTTTTGGTGGCGGGTAGAAGGGAAGCTGCCTTTGACTTTTTTTTCCCAACCATTTAAAAATGGAGGCCGGGCGCGGTGGCTCACGTCTGTAATCCCAGCACTTTGGGAGGCTGAGGCAGGAGGATCACTTGAGGTCAGGAGTCTGAGACCAGCCTGGCCAACGTGGCGAAACCCCGTCTCTACTAAAAATACAATAATTAGCTGGGTGTGGCGTCGGGCGCTTGTAATCCCAGTTACTTGGGAGGCTGAGGCAGGAGAATGGCTTGAACCAGGAGGCAGAGTTTGCAGTGAGCCAAGAGCGCACCACCGCACTCCAACCTAGGCGACAGAATGAGATTCTGTTTCAGAAAAGTAAAATAAAATAAAAATAAAAATGAGATAATCATTCTTAGCCCACGGGCCATATATAAAACCAGGCTGTGGGCCAGAGGTGGCCCAAGGGCAGTGGTTACTGACTCCTGGACTGGACGTGCTCCAAGCCCCTTCCTCAGCTGCCTTTCGAAGATGCTCTGATTGCAAATCCACCTGAGGTTTTCAATTTCAACCTGTTGGCTCAGTTCTTTTTTTTTTTTTTCTTCTCAAGACAAGGTCTCGCTCTGTTGCCCGGGCTGCAGTGCAATGGCACAATCTCGGCTCACTGCAGCCTCCACCTCCCAGACTCAAGCAATCCTCCCACCTCAGCCTCCCGAGTAGTTGGGGTTACAGGCACGCACCACCACGCCCAGTTAAGCTTTGTATTGTTAATAAAGATGGGGTTTCACCATGTTGGCCAGGCTGGTCTCGAACTCCTGACCTCAAGTGATCGTCCCACCTCAGACTCCCAAAGTGCTGGGATTACAGGTGTGAGCCACCGCGCCCAGCCAGGGCAGTGAAACTATACGATACCACATATCCTCACACCCTTCTCCAAACCCGTAGAATCTTCAACACCAAAAGTGAACTCCAATAGAGCCTGGGGACTCTGGGTGACAATGATGTGTCAACGTGGGTTCATCCATTGTGATGATAACAAGCACCACTCTGGTACGGTGTGCTGGTGGTGGGGGAGGCTGTGTATGTGGGTTGCAGAGGGTGGTGTATGGGAACTTTCTGTTCTTACCGCTCAATTTTGCTGTAAACCTAAAATAGCTCTAAAAAAATAAAGTCTATTTAAAAACCCAAAAGTATCTTTGTACTTTAATGCAATCACAGAATCATAAAATCTTATTAGAAATGGTTTAGGCTGGGCTCAGTGGCGCATGTCCGTAATCCCAGCACTTTGGGAGGACGAGACTGGAGGATTGCTTGAGCTCAGCAGTTTGAGACCAACCTGGGCAACATGGCGAGACCCCATCTCTACTGAAAATGGAAAACTTAGCCAGTCGTGGTGTTACATGCTTATAGTCCCAGCTACTCAGGAGGCTGAGGTGGGAGAATCACTTGAGCCTGGGAGGCAGAGGCTGCAGTGAACCAAGATTGCACCACTACACTCCAGCCTGGGCAACAGAGCAAGACTCTTTCTCAAAAAAAAATAAAAATTAAAAAAAATAATAAAAGGAAAAGAGTCGGGCGCAGTGGCTCATGCCCGTAATCCCAGCACATTGGGAGGCCGAGGTGGAAGGATCACTTGAGGTCAGGAGTTTGAGACCAGCCTGGCCAACATGGTGAAACCTCTTCTCTACTAAAAATACAAAAATTAGCCAGGTGTGGTGGTGCACACCTGTAGTCCCAGCTACTCAGGAGTATGAGGCAGGCGGATTGCTTGAACCTGGGAGGTGAAGGTTGCAGTGAGCCAAGATCACACCACTGCCTTCCAGCCTGGACGACAGAGCGAGACTCTGTCTCAAAAAAATTAAGATAAAACAGGGCAGGCGCAGTGGCTCACGCCTGTGATCCCAGCACTTTGGAAGGCCAAGGCGGGTGGATCACAAGGTGAGGAGATCAAGACCATTCTGGCTAACCCGGTGAAACCCCGTCTCTACTAAAAATACAAAAAAAAAAAATTAGCCAGGCATTGTGACGGGCGCCTGTAGTCCCAGCTACTCGGGAGACTGAGGCAGGAGAATGACGTGAACTTGAGAGGCGGAGCTTGCAGTGAGCTGAGATCGCGCCACTGCACTCCAGCCTGGGAGACAGAGCGAGACTCCGTCTCAAAATAAAATAAAGTAAAATAAAATAAAATAAAATAATAAATAAAAAAATTAAGATAAATCAAAATAAAAGAAAAAGAAATTATTTAGACCAGTGATTCTCAACTAGGGATGTGTCTGCCTTCGGGGAGCCCTGGGCAATATGACGGGGGAGCTCCTGGCATGGAGTGGGTGGAGTCCAGAGACGCTGCTCAGCACCCAGCAATGCCCAAGACAGCCCCACCCCAGAGAAGGATCCAGCCGCAATGCCCACAGTGCCCAGGGGCGAGAGATCCTACTTTATCCAGGTCTCACCACTTCAATGACAATACACTTAACATTTACAAAGTGCTTTACAATTCCCAGTGCATCCCTGCTGTACGTGGCCAGGGCCAGGCGTTCCCACCCTGTTTTACAGACCAGGAGTGGTTGGGGCACGTCTCAGGGGGGCTGCGTGGTCACCTGTGGCCTCTCTGCCCCCCGGGGGTTCTGGGAGGGACACGAACTCAAAATTCCCACTTCCTTCTGCAGCCTCCTGCGCCCCCAGGGGCCCCTGCAGGCACAGAGTTCTCCACTGGTTGTGGGATGGTGCACGTGTAATTTTTCTGTAGCTGGGAAAAGGCAGGAGGGAGGAGGGGGAAGCAGGAAGGGATTTAGCACCTGGGATCACACAGTCCGGGAAAAGCCTGACTCTCACCGCACGCAGGGGACGAAGGCGTTGGGGGTTACACTGTGAACCCCTCCAGAGGAAAGGTCCATGACCCAACCCCGCACACCTGGGACTGGGAGCTTATTTAGAATTAAGGTCTTTGCAGATGTCATGAATTTAGATGCAGTCACACTGGATTAGAATGAACCCTAAATCCAACGACCGATGGCCTCCTTTTTTTTTTTTAAGACAGGCTTTTGCTCTGTCACCCACGCTGGAGTGCAGTGGCACAATCATGGCCCACTGCAGCCTCGACTTCCCAGACTCCAGCGATCCTCCCACCTCAGCCTCCTGAGTAGCTGGGACCACAGACGTGTGCCAACACACCCAGCTAATTTATGTCTTTTTGGTAGCGATGGCATTGTTTCCTGTTGCCCAGGCTGGTCTCAAACTCCTGGGCTCAAGCGATCTACCTGCCTTGGCCTCCTAAAGTGCTGACCCAGACTGACCTCACAAGAGGAGGGAAATTTCGGCCGGGTGCAGTGGCTCACACCTGTAATCCCAGCACTTTGGGAGGCCGAGGCGGGAGGATCACCTGAGGTCAGGAGTCAAAATCAGCCCAGCCAACATGGTGAAACCCCGTCTCTACTAAAAACACCAAATTAGCTGGGTGTGGTGGCACACGCCTGTAACCCCAGCTACTCCGGAGGCAGAAGACTTGCTTGAACCTGGGAGGTGGAGGTTGCAGTAAGCTGAGATCACACCACTGCACTCCAGCCTGGGCAGCAGAGCAAGATTCCATCTCAAAAAAAAAAAAAAGAGGAGGGAAATTTCCACAGACACCCAGGGAGAAGGACTTTTGTGGTGACAGAGGCAGAAATCGGATCAATAAGCCATAAGCCAAGGACTCCCGGAGCCCCTGGAGAGCGGGAGAGGCAGGGAGACTCCCCCGGAGCTTCTAGAAGGAGCGCAGACCTGCTGACACTGTGATTTCAGACTCCTGGTCTCCGGAACCACGAGACAATACATTTCTGTTATTTCAGCCACCCGGTCTGTGGTCATTCATGACAGTGGCGGTCCCAGGCTCCTCCTACAACTGGGCACTGGCAAGGCCGGCAAAGTCCAGGCCTTACTTTCCAACCACTCTGAAGCCACAGCCGTCTCTGTGCCAGCAGACTCTGCCAGGACATCTGCACTTGAACTTGGCTGGATTCACCTCTTTTCTTTGATTCCTCCTGGCTTTGTTGTCCATCAAGTTAGGGAGGTTTTTTTAAGAAGGCCAGAGGCAGCGGTCTTGGCCTTGTCAACAAAGGTCAAATGAACAATGAAAACCGGCGTCGTGGCTCACACCTGTAATTCTAGAACTTGGGCTGGCTGAGGTGGGCGAATTACTTGAGCCCAGGAGTTCAAGTCCAGCCTGGACAACATAGCAAGACCCCATCTCTACAAAAGATACAACAATTAGCCAGGTGTGGTGGTACATGTTTGTGGTCTCAGCTATCTGGGAGGCTGAGGCAGAAGGATCACTTGAGCCCAGGAGTTCAAGTCCAGCCTGGACAACATAGCAAGACCCCATCTCTACAAAATATATCACAATTAGCCAGGTGTGGTGGTACATGCTTGTGGTCTCAGCTATCTGGGAGGCTGAGGCAGGAGGATCACTTGAGCCCAGGAGTTCAAGACCAGCCTGGACAACATAGCAAGACCCCATCTCTACAAAAGATACAACAATTAGCCAGATGTGGTGGTACATACTTGTGGTCTCAGCTATCTGGGAGGCTGAGGCAGGAGGATCACTTGAGCCTGGGAGTTCAAGGCTGCAGTAAGCTGTGATTGTGCCACTGCACTCCAGCCTGGGTAACAGAGTAAGCCCCTATCTCATTAAAAAGAAAAGCAGACATTCAGCCAGGCACAGTGGTTCACGTTTGAAATCCCAACACTTTGGGAGTCCAAAGCGGGTGGATCACTTGAGCTTAGGAGTTCAAGACCAGCCTGGGCAACGTAGTGAGACTGCATCTCTACAAAAAATTAGCCGGATGCAGTGACATGCGCCTGTAGTCCCAGCTATTCCAGAGGCTGATGCGGGAAGATCGCTTGAGCCCAGGAGTTTGAGACCAGTCTGGGCAACATAGCAGTACCCCATCTCTACAAAAATTTAAAAAAAAGAAAATTAGCTGGGCATACTGATGCGTGCCTGTAGTCCCAGCTACTCCGGAGGTTGAGGTGGGAGAATTGCTTGAGCCAGGGAGGCGGAGGTTGCAGTGAGCCAATATTGCACCACTGCACTCCAGCCTGGGTGACAGAGCAAGACCCTGCCTCAAAAAACAAAAAAAAAAAAGAAAAGAAAAGAAAAGAAAAGAAAAGCAGACTTTTTTTTTTTTTTTTTTTTTTTTTTTTTTGAGATGGAGTCTCCTTCTGTTGTTCAGGCTGGAGTGCAATGGTGCAATATTGGCTCACTCCAAGCTCCAAGCTCTGCCTCCCGGGTTTACGCCATTCTCCTGCCTCAGCCTCCCGAGTAGCTGGGACTACAGGCGCCCGCCACCTCGCCCGGCTAGTTTTTTGTACTTTTAGTAGAGACGGGGTTTCACCGTGTTAGCCAGGATGGTCTCGATCTCCGGACCTCGTGATCCGCCCGCCTCGGCCTCCCAAAGTGCTGGGATTACAGGCTTGAGCCACCGCGCCCGGCCAAGAAAAGCAGACTTTCAACTAATTAATGTACATCAAAGGTAATTTTTTTCTACTTTACCATCCTCCAAAGAGTAACTGTACAGAAATTCCAAAACGGTAGCCATTTCTGCAAACCAGGGTCCCTCCCCCAGGCACTGTGGACATCGGGGCTCTGGACCATTCTCTGGGGTGCGGCCATCCTGGGCACTGCAGGGCGCTGAGCAGTGTCCCTGGCATCCACCCACTCCATGCCAGGAGCAGCGCCAGTTGTGACAGCCACAAATGTCCCCAAATACCACTCAGTGTCCCCTGAAGGCCAGAATCGCCCCCAGGGACAAGCTCTGATTTAGGGCATGGCTAGACATGAGACAGAGACAGCACCAGATAAATGTGTCAAGGGTTAAAGAATGAATGCCCACATTCTACCCACCCGCCCCCACAAGTCTCTAATCAAATGCCACCTCCTCTTGGAGGCTCTCAGAGGTCAAGGTCCCTGTCTTCATTCTGTAACCCCAGCACCCGACACAATATCAGACACTTAATGTTGTATTGTGAACATTCATAAATGTCTGTAAAATAAATGACTCTGACCTTGAAATGTCTCCATGCCTAAGAAATCTTGGTTGTTTGAGGATAAAATTCTCTTCCTTCTCTCTCTTGGGCTGGGCTACATTTGAGATTCTAAGGTGGGGTCAGCATAGGGGATTTGGGTCAGAAATGTCAAGGCTATTTGGAATGGGTGACACCATTTTTAGAGGAATCTACATTTTGGGGAGTTTTTTGTAGTTGTTGCTTTTTTTTTTTTTTTTTTTTTTTTTTTTTGGCAGGGAATGGCACTTAACTAGTTCAACTATAGTTTTTAGGGGAAGAAAACAAAAACAAAAAACAGTTTTAGTTTAAAGGATCTGTTCTACTATAGCCTGATACAGAGCAGTGGTTCTCAACCCCAGATGACTGTGGATAATGTCTGGGGACATCTGTGGCTGTCACAACTCAGGGGTGCTCCTGGCGTGGAGTGGGTGGAGGCCAGGGATGCTGCTCAGCACCCTGCAGTGCGCAGGACGGCCCCACCCCAGAGGACAATCCGGTCCCCCCATCTGCAGTGCCAAGAGGGAGCCCCTACATTATTTGGGAGAAGATCAAGTCGGCCTCCTGATCACACTGGACACCAGAATAAACTCCCAACGGGGCAGTTGGTGTAAACCAGGGGGACCCCCAGCTCCTGGGACTCACCTCCTCTCTCCCTCCCCACTCAGGATGTGGATTTCAACGTGTGCAGCCTCCTGGGACTTCAGCAGGGCAGAGGATCATGGGACGCAGAGTCTCCTGGGGTCTGTGGAACCCCCTAGCCCGGATGTGATCTGCTCCCTGAGGGACACGGGGCTGTGTCTGGGGACATCTGTGGTAGTCACAACTGGAGGTGCTCCTGGCAAGGAGTGGGTGGAGGCCTGGGATGCTGCTCAGCACCCTGCAGTGCCCAGGACGGCCCCACCCCAGAGAATGATCCTACTCAGGCCGTCACAGAGTAGGGTCGAACTCGAGCTCAGGAGTTCGAGACCAGCCTCGGCAATACAGGGGGACCTCCATGTTTACAAAAATTTTTTTTAATTAGCTGGGCATGGTGGCATGCATCTGCAGTCCCAGCTACTCTGGGAGGCTGAGGTGGGAGGATTGCTTGAGCCCGGAGTTTGAGGCTGCAGTGAGTCAGGCTGAGAAAATGTGTGGGGAGTGGCATAGGGAGACCTAACGCCCTCTGTGTACCCACTAAGATGGGCCAGTCTCCACCACTCTATTCCCTGGCAAACTAGTATTCTACTCAAAGCTTCCCCGTGGCCTCCCGTCTGGACCTTCCTTAGCCCCCTCTCTCTACCCGCCTGGACGACTTCTTATCACCCCTGCACCTACACAGCTCCCAGAACACGCAGGCCTGAGGCCCCCACCTCTGTGCCACCCTGGGCTCAGGCCCCACTGACCCGGGTTGCCATCTCCACGGCCCCCACACCAGCACACAGATGCCTCATTCACGTGGTGCTCCCAGGGCCTGGCACCAGTTCTGAGGCTTAAAATAGGCACACAACGGGCCTTTGTCGGATAGAGGAAGGAAGGAAGGAGCGTTTCAGACAAAGGAGACAGCAACGGCAGCGTCCAGGAAACCCAGGGGCACTGGGGAGGTGGATGGAGCCAAGTGGGGGGCACTTGAAGAGTCAGAGGGCAGGGCTGGGCCATGCAGGACCGTGAAGACCCCATGAGGAACTGGGGTGCCATCGTGCGGGTGCTCACTTGGTAGGGGGCAGGGAAGTTACCGTCTGATCAGTGCCCAGGAAGCTTACTGGGAAGGTCTTGCTGGAGTCAGAGAAACCAGAGGCCACTTTGTCACCTCAGAGGCTCCCGCCAGAGATGATGAGGCTCTCAGCTCAAGAGGGAGCACTGGGATGGGAAAGAAAGGAGACAGAAGGGGCCGGGCATGGGGGCTCACGCCTGTAATCCTAGCACTTCGGGAGGCCGAGGCAGGCGGATCACCTGAGGTCAGGGGTTCGAGACCAGCCTGGGCAACATGGTGAAGCCCTGTCTCTACTAAAAATACAAAAATTATCCGGGTGTGGTGGCGGGCACCTGTAATCCCAGCTACTCGGGAGGCTGAGGCAGGAGAATCACTGGAACCTGGGAGGCGGAGGTTGCAGTGAGCCGAGATTACACCACCGCATGCCAGCCAGAGCAAAAGAAAGAAGACAGAGAAGGAAGGAGGGAAGGAGAGAGGCGGGCGGGGGGGGGAGGGAGGGAGGGAGGGAAGGAAAGAAAGCACCCCTAAATAAACATCCCAAGCTTCAGTACAGTGGGCTGCCTGCACCCAGGAAAAAGCCATTTACATCCCAGCACCACGCTCCATCGCCCAAAGGCAGAAGCAGCCGGGCGTGTGTTGCTGGATGGGTGGATGAGCACAGCGCTGCCGGTCCACGCACCAGAACACAACTCAGCCCTGAAAAGGAGCGAGGCTCTGACGCAGGCCACAGCATGGATGCACCTTGAGGATGTCACACGCAGTGAGAGACACCAGACACAAAAGGCCACACAGGGTGTGACCCATTTCTTTGAAATGTCTAGGACAGGCCGGTCCAGAGACAGGCGGGAGAGGCGTGGGTGCCGGGGCTGGGGGAGGGGGTGGAGAGTCCCCCTCATGGGGACAAGGGATCTTACTGGGCGATGGAATGTTTTTTTGTTTGGTTGGTTTTTGAGACAGAGTCTTGCTCTGTCGCCCAGGCAGGAGTGCAGTGGCGTGATCTTGGCTCACTTTAACCTCCACCTCCCGGGTTCCAGCGATTCTCCTGCCTTGGCCTCCTGAGTAGCTGGGATTACAGGCACTTGCCACCACAGCCAGCTAATTTTTGTATTTTTAGTAGATATGGGGTTTCGCCATGTTGGCCGGGCTGGTCTCAAACTCCTGACCTCAAGTGATCCTACCCCTTCAGCCTCCCAGAGTGCTGGGATCACAGGAATGTTCTGAAAGGGGCTTATAGGGATGTTTGCACAGCTCATAAACTTATTTAAAAGATGGAATTGTATCCTTAAAAGGACTGAATGTTATGAAGTGTAAATTATACCTCGATTTTTGTCATAAAAAGCAGTAAGACTTTTCCTTTTACGAGGTTCAAGTAACTGTTCGTGGAAGCGTCTCAGTGCTGCCCACAAATCCCCCTTGCCCACCCGTGTCAGGAGCGGATCTGGGGGAGGAACCACACAGACAGAGTGTGGCCCACTCACGCCGCAGGATGGGGGAGGAGGAGGAGGACAGGAGTGACCCCTCGGGGGCTGCTGTGTGACTGAGGAGAGGTCAACCCATCTCCTCAGTTCTCACACTCATCTGTAAGGTCTCCTGGGTGACGTCAACCATGAACACTTTTCTCTAACTCTTAAGAGACAGAGGCCAGGCCAAAGAGGGCATGTGTAAAAAGCAGTGACAAGTGAAGTCAAGAAATGTCACTGAGCGGGGGGAGGCGCCCGACATCACCAAGGACGCCGAATTGCAGAAATCAGTCGTGAAAGGACACAGCGGCCGTGCGCAGTGGCTCACGCCTGTCATCCCAGCACTTTGGGAGGCCGAGGTGGTTGGATGACCTAAAGTCAGGAGTTCTAAGCCAGCCTAGTCAACATGGTGAGACCCCCGAATCTACTAAAAATACAAAAATTAGCCGGCGTGGTGGTGCATGCCTGTAATGGAAGCTATTCGGGAGGCTAGGGCAGGAGAATCGCTTGAACCTAGAAGGCGGAGGTTGCAGTGAGCCGAGATCGCACCACTGCACTCCAGCCTGGGCAATGGAACAAGACCACATCTCAAATAAAAAGGACAGGCCGGGTGTGGTGGCTCACGCTTATAACCACAGCACTTTGGGAGGCCGAGGCGGGCGGATCACCAGAGGTCAGGAGTTCCAGACCAGCCTGGCCAAAATGGTGAAACTCCATCTGTACTAAAAATACAAAAATTAGCTGGGTGTGGTGGAGGGCACCTGTAGTCCCAGCAGAGGCTGAGGCAGGAGAATCGCTTGAGCCCTGGAGGCGGAGGTTGCAGTGAGCCAAGATTGCACCATCACATTCCATCCTGGGTGACAGAGAGAGACTGCGTCTCAAAAAAAAGGAAGGAAGGAAGGAAGGAAGGAAGGAGAAAGAAAGAGAGAGAAAGAAGAAAGAAAGAGAAAGAAAAGAAAGAAAGAGAGAGAAGAAAGAAAGAAAGAAAGAAAGAAAGAAAGAAAGAAAGAAAGAAAGAAAGAAAGAAAGAAAGAAAGAAAGAGAGAGAGAGAGAGAGAAAGAAAGAAAGGGACAGAAAAAAAGCACGCACGCACCAGCTCCCAAGCCCCTAGAGACCAGGCACGACCTTCTTGTAAGAAACCATGAAGCATCTTCAAAAATACAAATGACTCGGTGGATATGATTTTAAAGACCATTGCTGCTTCCAGACGCAACTGAAAAAATCGGAATAACACCTTGAATGAAGAAAGGAGTGTTTTCCGCTACTACTCGGTGAACAAGAAAAACGCCTCCATTCCGTAAACACGAAGCCGAATTAGCTACACGTGAGAGTAATTTGTGTTTAGTTCTCTTTGCTGTCAAGCAGTGGGGCCCCAGGGTTTATTAAGCATGAAACAAGAACAGAAAATAACGGCCTCAGTCAAAGGATGTTTTCTAAATAAAGCTCTGTGAGATCAAGATGCACCTGCGGAATTCAAGCTACGTTGGAAGCTTCACGCTCCAGGTTAAAACCGAGAAAGCACATTGCAAACATTGTCATCTTCCAATGCCTGTAACTGACAACTTCATCCCATCTTCTAAATCAGTATTAACGGTTCAAAAGTCACCTAAAAGACCCACCTAAAAATAAGTAGCCTTTTTTTTATTTTTATTTTTTCTTCTTTGAGACAGAGTCTCACTCTGTTGCCTAGGCTGGAGTGCAGAGGCGCAATCTCAGCTCACTGCAACCCCTGCCTCCTGGGTTCAAGTGATTCTCCTGCCTCAGCCTCCGAAGTAGCTGGGACTACAGGTGCATGCTACCACACCTGGCTAGTTTTTGTATTTTTAGTAGAAACGGGGTTTCACCATGTTGGTCAGACTGGTTTCGAACTCCTGACCTCAAGTGATCCACCCACTTCGGCCTCCCAAAGTGTTGGGATTACAGGCGTGAGCCACCGCGCCTGGCCATAAGTAGGCATTTCTAGTGTTTTCTAAAAGCAGTGAGACCTTACTTCTCCCCTCTCAAAACGATAGCACTAAATGACTTAAAAACAATCCCCAATTCTGAATGGCCCCACTTCATGCACCTCAAAGGGGAGATGAGGTCGTTAAAGGAGAAAATAAATCAGTTTTGTCTATAACAAGGGTTCCACACTGGAGTGTCTCTGTCCCTACAGGACACTGGGTGATGTCTGGAGACATCTGTGGTTGTCACGATGCAGGGAGCTCCTGGTGTGGAGTGGGTGGAGGCCAGAGACGCTGCTCAGCACCCTGCAGTGCCCAAAAGGCCTCACCCCAGAGAACGATCAGACCTCAAATGTCCACAGCGCTGGAATAGAGAGACCAAACGCACCCCATACACTGAAGTTGTAAACTCAACATTTCGAGCGTATAATCACAGCTGGATGTGGTTCCTTACGGGGCACCCTTAAATCAGAATGACCCAGGCAGCCTTCTCTTAAACAGGTGCATTTGTTACTTAACGAGCCTTGAGTATCTCCTGCCACCAGGTGTGGACAAAGTCTTCTTTCTTTTCAGTTTTTTACTCACTTTTAATAATATGGAGACAGGCTCCATATTTAAGACTCCATCTCAAAATAATAGTAATAATAATAATATTAAGAAATATTTTTCTTGCTGTTGGAGATTCTTTTTTTTTTTTTTTTTTTTTTGAGACAGAGTCTCTCTCACTTGCCCAGGCTGGAGTGCAGTGGCATGATCTCGGCTCACTGCAACCTCCACCTTCTGGGTTCAAGCCATTCTCCTGCTTCAGCCTCCCAAGTAGCTGGGATTACAGGCAAACACCACCATGCCCAGCTAAATTTTCTATTTTTAGTAGAGACAGGTTTTCACTCTATTGGCCAGGCTGGTCTCGAACTCCTGACCTCAGGTGATCTACCCACCTCAGCCTCCCAAAGCGTGGGGATTACAGGCATGTGCCACCACAACCACCCATGCAGATTATTTTTGAAAGCTTCTGGGGGTGACCCTGATGTATGCTGCTAAGGTTGCAGGACTAGAGTCAAGTTCCAGTCACTTCCTTTCCTCTCCTCTGTGACAACTCAGGCATCCCACTCCTCTACCTCCAAACGCACCCAAGAAAAAAACTGGATTGAGTACATTATTCTCTATGCTTCAGGTACCCTGGCTACCTGCTAGGAAATATTCCATGCATACATCCCGTAATTCGACCCTGAGAGGCACATGCTACCGTTTTTATTATTCCCGCTTTGCAGGGGAGTCAACAACACCTTCAAAAGATGATACAGCCCAGCAGCGAGAGGCCGAGTGGGAACACACAGGCACATCTCCCAGAGGCCCCCGACTCTCCCTCAGGGCAAGATCGCAGCATCCCACGATGGGAACAAGTTTGTGAACTTGGCATTTGCCTCGCTGACACCTAGCAACCGTGTGAAGACGCTTAGCTGGGAATCCGCTGCCTCTGTTCATCAAGCTTGTCTTCCACCGCCCACCTCCCAGCCCCTAGCAACCCCCGCTCCCCAGGAAAAATAAAGTACCACCCACGTCGCTCAATATCACCGTCCCAAAAACTCCCACTTTAGTTCCTGAAAAATTCAGTCACCGACAGGAGCCTTTCTCCTTCCTGAAGCGTTCTCCTTGGCACCCTATATCCTAGAAATAAACCTCAGAAAGTATTCCAAACTCCCGTCTCCTTCAGCTCACTGTTCCCAGGGGGGTTCTGCTCCGTGCCCGGTTCTAGAGCAAACAATTAACATCTCCCCCAAAAGTAGAGGGGTGAGTCCTCTCCAAATTCCTTTTAACTGGATCCTACCTGAGACACCTCCCCACACCCCGTTTTCCTCCTAATTAGTTAATGTCTAGCAAAACACCTGCCCCCAGGTTATCTCCAGCCTGGGACCTTACTCCCACCGCCTTTCTCACTACCTCATCCTAACTTCCTTCTCCCTGAATCCCCCTCCACCCCACACACTCACAAGCTCCCCATTTCCCCCTGAAAGCCCCCAGACCCCTTCTGGAACAAGCCTGGCCCCCCACCTGTATGCTCCAGCCACTCTCTGGCTCACCCCAACTTTGTTCTTCTGCTCCTTTTCAGCTAAGCCTAACCCCTGGGCCGTCAATCACCGCCCTCCATCTTCACCAACCCCATTCCTCAGTCCTCTCCCCAGACAACCTCAACCTCTAATTCCCTCTGCAGCCCCCTCTCCAACAAACCCACTTCAAACTTCATCCCCAGCCCCCTCCCCAGCTCCCTGCAAACCTCAACCCCACTCCCAGCTCCCTCTTCAAATAAGCTGACCCTTGACTCAACCCCTGTTCCCCTCTCCAGCTAATCTCAATCCCCAGCTACACCTCCAGCGCCCTCCCCAACTAACTCAGATTTCCAATTCCACCTCCAGCCCCTCGACCTACAATTCCAGCCCCCTCCCCAGCTAACTCGGACCTCCAACCCCACTCCAAGCCCCCTCCGCAGCTAACCTCGACCTGCGACTCTAGCCCCCTCCCCAGCAAACTCAAGACCTCCAGTTCCACCCCAGCTCCCTCCCCAGCAAACTCAAGACCTCCAATTCCACCACCAGCCCCTTCCTAGCTAACCTGGACCTGCAACTCCAGACCCCTCCCCAGCTAACTCAGACCTCCAATCCTACTCCAAGCCCCCTCCCCAGCTAACCTCGACCTGCCACTCCAAACTCCTCCCCAGATAACTCAGACCTCCAATCCTACTCCAAGCCCCATCCCCAGATAACCTCGACCTGTCACTCCAGCTCCCTCCCCAGATAACTCAAACGTCCAGTCTCACCCCCAGGCCCCTCCTCAGCTAACTCAGACCTCCAGTTCCACTTACAGCCTCCTCTCCAGCTAAGCTGGACCTGCAACTCCGGCCCTCTCCCCAGCTAACTCAGACCCCCATCTCACGCTCAGCCCCCTCCCCAGCTAATTTAGACCTCCAATGCCACCTCCAGCCCCCTCCCCAGCGAACCTGAACCTGCAACTCCAGCCTCCTCTCCAGCTAGCCGTGATCCCCAGTGGAGTCCCAGTGCCCGGACCCAACCCTTCCCCAGTTAACCTCCATCTGCACCTCCTGCCCCGTCCCCAGTTAACCTCGACCTGCAACTCCCGCCCCCTCCCCAGCTAGCCCTGAGCCCCAAGTGCAGTTCCAATCTCCAGCCCCAGGCCCTCCCCAGCTAACTCCGACCCCCAAGCGCAGCCCCATCCCCAATTCCAATCCCAGCCTCCAATTGCAGCCCGGGTCCCCAGCCCCAGCCCCCCTCCTCAGCCAACTCCGACCCCCAACTCGGTCCGCAGTCATTTCGGAGCCGTCCCAGTCCCCTCTCCGGGACGCCGGCCGCGCCCTCACTTCCCCTGGCCCGAAACGCGGGCGCCCTTACCTGCGCTCGGGCCCCGCGGCCGCCTCAGCCCCGCCGCGCAGCCGAACCCGCCGCCCCGGCCCGCGAGCGCTAGCTCCCCTCTGCGGGGGCGGGGCCGACACTCGGGGGGCGGGCCCTGGCGTCCCGGCACGACCAATCGCGAGCCCCGGCGGCGGGAGGCCGGAGCGGGGGCGGGGCGCGGGGCAGGCAGCGGGGTAGGCTGCGCCCAGGAGAGCGGGGCGGGGCTCCGGGCGCGGGCGGGGCCGGGGGCGGGGCGAGGAGCGGCTTTCCAGGGGTGACTTCGTGACGTCAGGAAGGCGCGAGGCGTTTCGCGAGTTCGAATCCCGCGCTAGGAGAGCGGGTTCGAATCCTGCATGCCAGCTCCAGGGGTTCATTTGAGGAGGAAGAATGTCAGTGATCGTAACTGCTGCGCCGCTTTCTTGAATACTTTATAGGCTCCCTTTCGTGGAACCCGCTGCATAAGGCCAGAAGGCGAGATTACTATCTGCATTTTACAGAGGTGGAAACTGGGTCTCAGAGAGGTGAAACCTAAGGTCACTTGCCCCCTAAGATCACTTGCCCAAGCCTGTCTCATCATTTCCAAGGTTTCTCAGTTTCCTAACTCATGGCCCTGGATTCACAAATTCCTGGGCCCCAACCCAGACGGAATGAACCAGAATCCTACAGGGAACTGGACCCTACAATCTGTCTTTTGTTTTGCTTTTGTTTTGTTTTTGAGACAGGGTCCCACTCAATTGCCCTGGCTGGAGTGCAGTGGTGCAGACATAGCTCACTGTAGCTTTGAAGTCCCGGGCTCAAGTGGTCCTTCCACCTCAGCCTCCCAGGTAGCTGGGGCCACAGGCACGCACCACCACACTCGGCTTTTTTTTTTTTTTTTTTTTTTTTTTTTGAGATGGAGTCTTGCTTTGTTGCCCAGGCTAGAGAGCAGTGGCACGATCTCGGCTCACTGCAACCTCCATCTCTCAGGTTCAAGTGATTCTTCTGTCTCAGCTTCCCGAGTAGCTGGGACTACAGGCACCCACCACCACGCCCGGCTAATTTTTGTATTATTAGTAGAGATGGAGTTTCACCATTTTGGCCAGGCTGGTCTTGAACTCCTGACCTCAGGTGATCCACCTGCCTTGGCCTCCCAAAGTGCTGGGATTACAGGCGTGAGCCACCGCACCTGGTCCTGGCTAATGTTTTTGTTAGAGATGGGGTCTTGCTATGTTGTCCAAGCTGGTCTTGAACTCCTGCGCTCAAGTGATTCTCCTGCCTCCGCCTCCCAAAATGCTGGGATTACAGGTGTGGAATCTTCATTTTTCACAGGCTCCCTTGGGGATATTGGGAAACACTTTGTATTTCTCCAAAAGAAGCACACAGCCCTGGAAGGAAGATGGAGCCACCATATTCTGTGACCTCAGGGACTTCGTCCAGCACTGACACTGTGTCCTTGCTGCCCCACCTGAGCCCTGTGATTGGAGCTGCTGGCCAAAATCCAAGATAAACTTCCCCCGGGTTCCAGTCATCCCTGCAGGAACCTCCCTGCTCATCCTCCGGGCTCCAGTGGCCTGCCCTGCAGGACACAGAGAAACCTCCATCTCCCTGCTTGCCCTCCTCCAGGCTCTCCCCACTGGCATTCCCCAAGAGGAATGACTGTTTAAATAGAACTTGAGCAGGGCACAGTAGCTCACAACTGTATTCCTAGCACTTCGGGAGGCTGAAGCGGGAAGATCACTTGAGCCCAGGAGTTCAAGACCAGCCTGGCAACATAGTGAGACCCCAACTCTACAAAAAAATTAAAATATTAGCCAGGGCTGGCGGCGCACACCAGTAGTCCCAGCTACTTCGGAGGCCAAAGCAGGAGGATCGCTTGAGCCTGGGAGGTTGAGGCTGCAGTGAGCTATGATCATGCCACTGCGCTCCAGCGTGGGCGACAGAGTGAGACCCTATCTTTAAAAAAAAAAAGAAAAGAAAGGAAGTGTTAAATACACAATGGAATATGATTTGGCCATACCAAAGAATAAAATGTCATTTGCAGCAAAATGGATGGGACCGGAGGTCAATATTAAGTGAAAAAGTGAAATAAACCAGACACAGAAAGACAAATACGGCGTGTTGTCACTGATATGTGGGAGCCAGAGAGTTGATCTCATGGAGGTAGAGAGTAGAATGATCAATATCAGAGGCTGGAAGGTTGTGTAGGTTGAGTAGGGGTAAATGAAAAGACGTGAGTTAATGAGTACAAACATTCAGTTAGACAGAAGGAATACATTCTAATGTTTGATAGCAGAATAGGGTGACTGTAGTTAGCAACAATGTATTGTATATTTCAAAATATGATCCCAACACTTTGGGAAGCCAAGGCAGGAGAATTCCTTGAGGGCAGGAGTTCGAGACCAGCCTGGGCAACATAGCGAGGCTTCATCTCTATTTAATAAAATTTGTGTGTGTGTGTGTGTGTGTGTGTGTGTGAGAGAGAGAGAGAGAGAGAGAGAGAGATGGAGTTTCACTCTTGTTGCCCAGGCTGGCGTGCAATGACGTGACCTCGGCTCACCACAACCTCCACCTCCCGGGTTCAAGTGATTCTCCTGCCTCACCCTCCTGAGTAGCTGGGACTACAGGCACGTCCCACCACACTCAGCTAATTTTTTGTATTTTTTAGTACAGACGGGGTTTCACCATGTTAGCCAGGATGATCTCGATCTCTGGACCTCATGATCCACCCATCTCGGCCTCCCAAAATACTGGGATTGCAGGCACCCACCCAGACGCGGTGGCTCACGCCTGTAATTGCAACACTTGTGGAGGACGAGGCGGGCGGATCACCTGAGATCAGGAGTTTGAGACCAGCTTGACCAACATGAAGAAACCCTGTCTCTACTAAAAATACAAAATTAGCCGGGCGTGGTGGTGTGCACCTGTAATCCCAGCTACTCGGGAGGCTGAGGCAGGAGAATCGCTTGAACCCAGGAGGTGGAGGCTAAGGTGAGCCGAGGTCGCACCACTGCATTCCAGCCTGGGCAACAGGAGCAAAACGCCGTCTCAAAAAAATAGCTAGAAGAGAGACCTTGAATTGTTCCCAACATATAGAAATGAGAAATAGTCTAAGTTGTGAACACTCCAAATACCAAATATGATCATTATATGTTCCATGCATATAACAAATACCACATGTACCCCATACATAGATACAAGTATTTGTAACAATTTTGAAAAAGTGTCATGTGAAACCATGTTGGAGCCTAAGACAAATGCAAAAGGCAGCATATCCCGAAATAGACATATTTTCACGTATCTTTTCTCATCAATTTCCTTTGGGTTTTTTGTTCGTTTTATTTGTTGTTTATGTGTTTGTTTTTTGTTTGTTTTGAGACGGAGTCTCACTCTTGTCGCCCAGGCTGGAGTGCAGTGACGTGATCTCGGCTCCCTGCAAACTCCACCTCCCAGGTTCAAGCTATTCTCCCGCCTCAGCCTCCCGAGTAGCTGGGCTTACAGGCGCCCGCCACGTCGCCCGGCTAGTTTTTTGTATTTTTTAGTAGAGACGGGGTTTCACTGTGTCAGCCAGGATGGTCTCGATCTCCTGACCTCGTGATCCGCCCGTCTCGGCCTCCCAAAGTGCTGGGATTACAGGCTTGAGCCACCGCACCCGGCCACTTTTGTATTTTTAATAGAGACGGAGTTTCACCATGTTGGCCAGCCTGGTCTCAAACTCCTGACCTCGGGTGCTCCACCCGCCTCAGCCTCCCAAAGTGCTGGGATTACAGGAGTGAGCCACTGTTCTCAGCCCCCACCTTTTTTTTTTTTTTTTTTTTTTTTGAGACAAAGTCTTGCTCTGTCTCCCAGGCTTGAGTGCAGTGGCACATTCATAGCTCACTTGCAGCCTCAAACTCCTGGGCTCAAGCCATCCTCCTGCCTCAGCCTCCCAAGTAGCTGGGACTATAGGTGTGCACCACCATGCCTGGCTAGTTATTTTGTATTTTTATTTTATTTTAAATTCCGGGATAAATGTGCAGGATGTGCAGGCTTGTTACATAGGTAAACGTGTGCCATGGTGGTTTGCTGCACCTATCTACCCATCACCTAGGTTGTCTTGTTTTGATTTGATTTGTTTGAGACAGAATCTCACTCTGTTGCCCAGGCTGCAGTACAATGGCATGATCTCGGCTCACTGCAACGCCTCACAGGTTCCAGCGATTTTCCTGCCTCAGCATCCTGAGTAGCTGGGATTACAGGCACCTGCCACCACGTCTGACTAATTTTTGTCTTTAGTAGAGGCAGGGTTTCGCCATGTTGCCCAGGCTGGTCTCGAACTCCTGACCTCAAGTGATCTGCTGGCCTTGGCCTCCCAAAGTGCTGGGATTACAGGTGTGAGCCGCCTCATCTGACCAACTTTTTTCACTTTTTATAATTATCTGATTCATCTAGGTGGTTGCTTGTCTTAGTATTTTGTTCCTTTTGACTGCTGAGTAATATTCCACAATGAGGATGGGGCACAATTTTTTCAACCATCCACCCACTGAAGACCAGTGTTTGGCTCTTACTAATAAAGCTGCCATTAACATTCCTGTAAGGGGGCCGGGCGCGGTGGCTCAAGCCTGTCATCCCAGCACTTTGGGAGGCCGAGACGGGCGGATCACGAGGTCAGGAGATCAAGACCATCCTGGCGAACACGGGAAACCCCGTCTCTACTAAAAAATACAAAAAAAAACTAGCCGGGCGAGGTGGCGGGCGCCTGTAGTCCCAGCTACTCGGGAGGCTGAGGCAGGAGAATGGCGTAAACCCGGGAGGCGGAGCTTGCAGTGAGCTGAGATCCAGCCACTGCACTCCAGCCTGGGCGACTGAGCGAGACTCCGTCTCAAAAAAAAAAAAAAAAAAAAAAAAAAAAAAAAAAAAAAAAAAAAAAAACATTCCTGTAAGGGTTCGTGTATCAACATAAATCACTTCTCTGAGATATATGACCAGGACCACAGTTGCTATGTCATATGGTAGCTGCACGATTTGTTCTTTAAGAAACTGCCAAATATTCTGCCAGAGAGTTATGAATTTTTTAATGTTTTCTTTTGAGATGGGGTCTTACCAGGTTGCCCAGGCTGATTTTGAACTCCTGGGCTCAAGTGATCCTCCTCCCTCAGCCTGCCAAAATACTGGGATTACAGGCATGAGCCTGTATTTTTTAATGGTTAATTTTTTTCCAGAACATTAAAGCAGTTGAAAGTATTCAAGGATTGAAAAGATGTTGTATTCAAACTCACAATGGCATGTATCTTTTTATAATGTTATTATTAAGTTTCTTTATGTCCAAATAGACTTTATTATAATTTTACTGTCCTAGTTTTAGTAGAAGCAAATTCTACTAAATCATCAGTCATATTTTCAAAATCTACTTCGGGAAAAAAAATCAACCACTAAAAATGCATAAAGATATATAAAGGTACTGGGTCAGGCACGGTGGCTCATGCCTGTAATCTCAGCACTTTGAGAGGCCGAGGCAGGTGGATCATGAGGTCAAGAGATTGAGACCATCCTGGCCAACATGGTGAAACCCCGTCTCTACTAAAAATGCAAAAATTAGCTGGGCGTGGTGACGCACGCCTGTAGTCCCAGCTACTCAGGAGGCTGAATTAGGAGAATCACTTGAACCCGGGAGACGGAGGTTGCAGTGAGCCGAGATCACAATGCTGCACTGCAGCCTGGCAACATCTCAAAAAAAAAAAAAAAGAAAGAAAGAAAGAAAGAAAAAAAGAAAAGAAAAGAAAAAAAATTAGACGGGCACAGTGGCTCACACCTGTAGTCCCAGCTTACTCAGGAGGCTGAGGCAGGAGAATCACTTGAAGTGGAAGGAGGAGGTTGCAGTGAACCAAGATTGCACCACTGCACTCCAGCCTGGGCAACAAATTGAGACCCTGTCTCAAAAAAATAAAAAGATATAAAAAGATGCTTAAATATTTGGTATATGTACACATGCACACATTTTCCTTTTGCCTGAGGCTCTCAGGGAAATGTTGGATGCTGCCTTTATTTGGGATTTTAATATTTTGTTCAATGCAGATTTTTTGTGCTCGTATCAATTTTTTAAAAAATATTGCATTGTGGCCGGGCGCGGTGGCTCATGCCTGTAATCCCAGCACTTTGGGAGGCCGAGACGGGCGGATCACGAGGTCAGGAGATCGAGACCATCCTGGCTAACATGGTGAAACCCCGTCTCTACTAAAAAAAATACAAAAAACTAGCCGGGCAAGGTGGCGGCGCCTGTAGTCCCAGCTACTCGAGAGGCTGAGGCAGGAGAACGGCATAAACCCGGGAGGCGGAGCTTGCAGTGAGCTGAGATCCGGCCACCGCACTCCAGCCTGGGTGACAGAGCGAGACTCTGTCTCAAAAAAAAAAAAAAAAAATTGCATTAGGACCAGGTGCAGTGGCTCATGCCTGTAATCCCAGCACTTTGAAAGACCAAGATGGGTGGATTACTTGAGGCCAGGAGTTCAAGACCAGACTGGCCAACATAGTGAGACCCCATCTCCACTAATAATACAAAAAAATAAAAATTAGCTGGGCCGTGGTGGCGCATGCCTATAATCCTGGCTACTTGGGAGGTTGAGGCAGGAGAATCGCTTGAACCTGGGAGGTGGAGGTTGCAGTGAGCAGAGATCATGCCACTGCACTCCAGTCTGGGCGACAGAGCGAGACTCTCAAATACACACATATTGCATTAGTGAGGGTGGTAATGTGGCTAGGAGGGCTGTCATGAGGGAGTCTTCCATGTCACCTAAGCATCTTGTTTGTGTGGTGACTCACACCTGTCATCCCAGCACTTTGGGGAGGCCGAAGCAGGAGGATCCCTTGAGCCCAGGAGTTTGAGACCATTCTGGGCAACATAGCAAGACCCCCCATATCTACAAATACATATATAAGAAAATTAGACGGGTGCGGTGGCTCATGCCTGTAATCCCAGCACTTTGGGAGGCCGAGGCGGGTAGATCACGAGGTCAGGAGATCGAGACCATCCTGGCTAACACGGTGAAACCCTGTCTCTACTAAAACTACAAAAAATTAGCCAGGCGTGGTGACAGGCGCCTGTAGTCCCAGTTACTCGGGAGGCTGAGGCAGGAGAATGGCGGGACCCCAGGAGGCAGAGCTTGCAGTGAGCCGAGATGGCACCACTGCACTCCAGCCTGGGCGACAGAGTGAGACTCCGTCTCAAAAAAAAAAAAGAAAGAAAATTAGCTACGTGTGGTGATGTGCATGTATCTGTAGTCCCAGCTACTCGGGGAATGCTGAGGTGGGAGGATCACTTGAGCCCGAGAGATTGAGGCTTCAGTGAGCTGTGTTTGCACCACTGCACCACTCCAGCCTGGACGATGGAGCAAGACCCTGTCCAAAAAAAAAAAAGCAGTATCCTGTGACAGTGTTTAGAGGAAGTTATATGTGTGATAAAACTATATAAACCACACACACATACGCGCTTAGATGAGTACATGTAAAACCGGTGAGACCTGTGTCCTTCCACTGTGCTGCTTCTGAGGTTGCACTGCAGTTATGCTACATGTAAACACAGCTGGGGGGCTAGGTGAAGGGTCATTGGACCTCCTTGTACCTTCCCGTGAATCAATAATTATTAATTAATAAAATGCTTTAAACATTGCAATGAAGGCTAGGCATGGTGGCTCATGCCTGTAATCCTAGCACTTTGGGAGGCCGAGGCGGGTGGATCACGAGGTCAGGAGATCGAGACCATCCTGGCTAACACAGTGAAACCCCGTCTCTACTAAAAATACAAAAAATTAGTCGGGCGTGGTGGTGGGCACCTGTAGTCCCAGCTACTCGGGAGGCTGAGGCAGGAGAATGGCGTGAACCCAGGAGGCGGAGTTTGCAGTGAGCCGAGATCGCGCCGCTGCACTCCAGCCTGGGCAGCAGAGCGAGACTCCATCTTAAAAAAAAAAAATTGCAATGAAGGCCGGGCATGGTGGCTCACGCCTGTAATCCCAGCACTTTGGGACGCCAAGGCAAGTGGATCACCTGAGGTCAGAAGTTCGAGACCTGCCTGGCCAACATGGTGAAACACCATCTCTATTAAAACTACAAAAATTAGTCAGGCGTGGTCGTGGGCACCCAGCTCTCGGGAGGCTGGGGCAGGAGAATTGTTTGAAGCTCAGATTTCACCACTGCACTCCAGCCTGGGCGACAGAGCAAGACTCCACCTCAAAAAAAAAAAAAAAAGTAATTTTTAAAAGAGGGTGTCTCAAAACCCATGGTCGGCTGGGCGCGGTGGCTCAAGCCTGTAATCCCAGCACTTTGGGAGGCCGAGATGGGCGGATCACGAGGTCAGGGGATCGAGACCATCCTGGCTAACATGGTGAAATCCCATCTCTACTAAAAAATACAAAAAAACTAGCCGGGCGAGGTGGCGGGCACTTGTAGTCCCAGCTACTCGGGAGGCTGAGGCAGGAGAATGGTGTAAACCCGGGAGGCGGAGCTTGCAGTGAGCTGAGATCCGGCCACTGCACTCCAGCCTGGGCGACAGAGCGAGACTCCATCTCAAAAAAAAAACCCATGGTCACCTGGATAAATAGAGGAGGGATCCCAGGCAGGTGCTATGCTCCCTGCAGCTGGAGCTGCGATTCCACTATCTTCACATTTGACCAGGAGGATATATCACTAACCGCCGCCCTCTCCCGCCTCCTGGGATCCTGGCAAGCCAGACTTCACGTTACACAGATAGGGAGAGTGAGGTCCTGTGGGTTCCTCCCTTTGTAAAATAGGGCTCTTAGTGCCTGTCCAACCTCCTCAGCCGGCTGCAGTAACTACACGGTGCAGCAGGGCCCTCGAGGTCTCTTGAGGGAAGTGTTGAAATGTTCACATAATGCCCTGGCGTCCTTCTCGTGAAAGTCCAGACTCTTCCCACAGCCCACCAGGCACTGTTTGACCCCAGGCGACCTTCAACTTCACTGGCCACCCTCCCTCTCCTCCCTCCACTCCTGCCAGCCAGGCCTCACCTGTTCCTGCTTCAATGTCTTTGCTGGTCCCCCTGCCCAGTGCTCCGTCCCCGGTCCCCTTGGAGCTGGCCTCTTCCCCGCTTCCCATGTCAGCAAACATGTCGGCTTCTGAGTCAGACCCCAGAGGTCTGCGACTCCCAGCCAAGTCACTTTTGTGATGCAGGTTTATCTCCTGCGTAGGGAACACGTGTCTGCAATGATTTGATCCACTTCTTCATAGACAATCATCGTCCCCGGTGGGTTATGAGTTCTGAGCGGGCAGGGACTCTGGGGCTTGTGTCTGTCACTGCTGTGTGCCCAGCATCAGGGCAGGGCCAGGCATACAGTGGTGCCTCTTGCATAGTGGATGAATGAATAAATGAACCAATGAAAACACGAATGAATGGTGTCTCAGTTCTTCCTTCCAGTCTGTGCCTGAACAAGGCCTTACCTCTTTAGCTCAGACCCCTGCCCCAGCCTGCTCTGGGTTGGGGGTGGGGGGGTGGGAGCTGGGGTGGCAGATGGGACAAGCAGGGAAGGTCCCCTGATGTAGTTTGGCTCTGTGTCCCCACCCAAATCTCATGTTGAATTGTCCTGTGTTGGAGGTAGTGCCTGGTGGGAGGTGATTGGATCACGACGGTGTATCCTCATGAATGGTTTAGCACCACCTCCTCAGTCCTGTCTCATAATAGAGTTCTCACAAGATCCGGTGGTTTAAAAGTGTGTGGCACCTCCTCCCCTGTGCTCCTGCTCCGGTCAAGTGACCTGCCTGCTCCCCTCCGCCTTCCGCCATGACCGTAAGTTTCCTGAGGCCTCCCAGAAGTAGCAGCTGCCATGCTTCCTGTACAGGCTGTGGAACCATGAGCCAATTAAACCTCTTTTCTCTATCAATTACCTGTCTCAGACATTACTTGTCTTTTTTGGGGGAATGGGGGTCGGGGGTGGAACAGAGTTTCACTCTTATTGCCCAGGCTGGAGCACAATGGTATGATCTGAGCTCATTGCAACCTCCGCCTCCCAGGTTCAAGTGATCCTCCTGCCTCAGCCTCCCGAGTAGTTGGGATTACAGACTCCCGCCACCACGCCCAGATAATTTGTTGTTGTTGTTGTTGTTTGTTTTTTGTTTTTGTTTTTTGAGACAGAGTCTCGCTCTGTCACCCAGGCTGGAGTGCAGTGGTGCGATCTTGTCTCACTGCAAGCTCCGCTCCTGGGGCTCACGCCATTCTCCTGCCTCAGCCTTCTGAGTAGCTGGGACTACAGGAGCCTGCCACCACTCCCAGCTAATTTTTTGTATTTTTAGTAGAGACAGGGTTTTCCATGTTAGCCAGGCTGGTCTCAAACTTCTGGCCTCAGGTGATCTGCCCTTCTCGGCCTCCCAAAGTGCTGGGATTACAAGCGTGAGCCACTGCATCTGGCCCGGCCTGGATATTTCTTTATGGCATTGCAAGAATGGACTAATACAGTCCGCTCTGCCCCAACACCACTGGGCCTGCAAGGAAATTGCCCAAGTTCACAGGAAGTCCAGCTGGGAGAATGTCCCCAGCTAATGTGCACAGAGCAAATCTGGAAAC
Organism: Theropithecus gelada; assembly: GCF_003255815.1. Lineage (NCBI taxonomy): Eukaryota > Metazoa > Chordata > Mammalia > Primates > Cercopithecidae > Theropithecus > Theropithecus gelada. Next base: position 92,833,360 of record NC_037689.1, read on the forward strand.
CGAGGCCCTAGAAAAAAGCCACATAGAGACACCTCCAAGCAGAGTCCCAGACGGGTCCTGCCTTGCCTCCCCTGCTGCGTGTCCTCACCCCGCTCCCTCCACCTCCCCACCACCATTCCATTCCTCATTTCCTACACAGGTCCCCTCCTCCACCCTTCACCCATCCCTCACTTCCTACACCCTTCACCTCCTCCATCCTTCATCCCATCCCTCACTTCCTACACCCTTCACCTCCTCCACCCTNATTTATGTCACATGCCTAGGATGTGCAGGTATTGGAGTTTAAGGCCTTTGGTTAGCCATCTTCCTCCTGTTCATATTGCAGTGCTGTGTTTGTGTTACATAGTAGCCATTCATGAAAATTGTTTGTCTTAATGCCAGAGTATGAGTTTTCTGGAAAATTCATTAAATTATTTCAATTGAAATAAAAAGGAAATTAGCAAAGTTTCATCTAAAAAAGCCTTTTAAGAAAATGCCCTTAAAATAGTGATTCTCTTTCTGGTTTCAGGATCCTATCACTCTTAAAAATTATTGAGAATCTAAAAGAGCATTTACTTATATGGCTTATGTCTACATTTACTATAATCAAAATTTAAAATGAGAAATAGAACAAGTATGTATTAGTGTATTCAAATTAAAACTTAATTCTATTTTTATGAAAATAACTTTCAAAACAAAAAAATTATGTGGCATTGATTGTTTTACACTTTTGCAAATGTCTTTGATATCTGACTTCACAGAAAAGAGCTGAATTCTCATGTGTATTTTTGCATCAGTCTTTTACAATAGGTGGTTTTAGTAAAGGTTATGAAGAACCTTCAGCCTTACACAGATAATGTTAGGTGGAAAAAGGAGAAGCATTATAGTAGACGTTTTTAGGTAGTTTTAGTCAGTCTCTGGCACTACACCAAAACTTGAGAAATGATTGGTTTTGAAAGGCTAGTTGCAGTGTGGAATCATAACAATGCACTTTTTATGTTCCGTTACTTCAGAGTACATTGAGATCTCAGCCACTTTGGATTATTCTTTAATCCATGCATTATTTTGTGACATCATATGTTGGTCATTGGAAAATATTGGTCCATTGGGTTATGCTGGTATATTAATACACAGTATCAAAAATCATACTCATTTCTGAGGGCTCTGCTCTGTTCCTTTGGTCTATATCTCTGTTTTGGTACCAGTACCATGCTGTTTTCATTACTGTAGCCTTATAGGATAGTTTGAAGTCAGGTAGCATGATGCCTCCAGCTTTGTTTTTTTGGCTTAGGATTGACTTGGCAATGTGGGCTCTTTTTTGGTTACATATGAACTTTAGTTTTTTCCACTTCTGTGAAGAAAGTCATTGGTAGCTTGATGGGGGTGGCATTGAATCTATAAATTACCTTGGGTAGTATGGTCATTTTCAAGATATTGATTCTTCCTATCCATGAGCATGGAATGTTCTTGCATTTATTTGTGTCCTCTTTTTTTTTGTTGAGCAGTGGTTTGTAGTTCTCCTTGAAGAGGTCCTTCACATTCCTTGTAAGTTGGATTCCTAGGTATTTTATTCTCTTTGAAGCAATTGTGAACGAGAGTTCACTCATATTTGGCTCTCTGTTTCTCTGTTATTGGTGTATAAGAATGCTTATGATTTTTGTACGTTGATTTTGTATCCTGAGACTTTGCTGAAGTTGCTTATCAGCTTAAGGAAATTTTGGGCTGAGACGATGGGGTTTTCTAGATATACAGTCATGTCGTCTGCACACATCTACAACCATCTGATCTTTGACAACCCTGAGAAAAACAAGAAATGGGGAAAGGATTCCCTATTTAATAAATGGTGCTGGGAAAATTTGCTAGCCATATATTGTAGAAAGCTGAAACTGGATCCCTTACTTACGCCTTACACAAAAATTAATTCAAGATGGATTAAAGACTTAAGTTAGACCTAAAACCATAAAAACCCTAGAAGAAAACCTAGGCAATACGATTCAGGACATAGGCATGGGCAAGGACTTCATGTCTAAAACACCAAAAGCAACGGCAACAAAAGTCAAAATTGACAAATGGGATCTAATTAAACTAAAGAGCTTCTGCACAGTAAAAGAAACTACCATCAGAGTGAACAGGCAACCTACAGAATGGGAAAAAAATTTTGCAATTTACTCATCTGACAAAGGGCTAATATCCAGAATCTACAAAAAACTGAAAACAAATTTACAAGAAAAAAACAACCCCATCAAAAAGTGGGCAAAGGATGTGAACAGACACTTCTCAAAAGAAAACATTTATATAGCCAACAGACACATGAAAAAATGCTCACCGTCACTGGCCATCACAGAAATGCAAATCAAAACCACAATGAGATACCATCTGACACCAGTTAGAATGGCGATCATTAAAAAGTCAGGAAACAAGTGCTGGAGAGGATGTGGAGAAATAGGAACACTTTTACCCTGTTGGTGGGACTGTAAACTAGTTCAACCATTGTGGAAGACAGTGTGGTGATTCCTCAAGGATCTGGAACTAGAAATACCATTTGACCCAGCCATCCCATTACTGGGTATATACCCAAAGGATTATAAGTCATGCTGCTATAAAGACACATGCATGTGTATGTTTATTGCAGCACTAATCACAATAGCAAAGACTTGGAATCAACCCAGATGTCCATCAATGACAGACTGGATTAGGAAAATGTGGCACATACACACCATGGAATACTGTGCAGCCACAAAAAAGGATGAGTTCATGTCCTTTGTAGGGACATGGATGCAGCTGGAAACCATCGTTCTCAGCAAACTATCGCAAGAACAGGAAACCAAACACCGCATGTTCTCACTCATAGCGGGAAATTGAGCAATGAGAACACTTGGACACAGGAAGGGGAACATCACACATCAGGGCCTGTTGTGGGGTGGGGGGGGAGGGATAGCATTAGGAGATATACCTAGTGTAAATGACGAGTTAATGAGTGCAGCACACCAATATGACAGTATACATATGTAACACACCTGCACATTGTGCATATGTACCCTAGAACTTAAAGTGTAATTAAAAAAGAGAAAAGGAGAAGGGGTAGGAATTGGTCTTTTGAACTAATTATAAGAGGGGAGAGAGCTACTATATGCTGGCAACATTATCTTCATGGTAGTCCATGCACAACCCTGAGAGAGCAGAGGCGCAAGTGAGAGTGAGCTGCCTCATGCTGAAGAAAGGAATATCTCCCCAGGTCTTTCAGGAATCCCACTGACATCTTTGGAAGATAAGAGCCAGGTTGCTCCCTTGGCATGGATATGGGCATTGTCACCAGGACTACTAGCAGGGGCAATACTGAGGCTCCCTCAGGAGGTGGGCAAGGAGGTACTGGATCTCCCATGTGTAATCATGATAGAGAGCCTGGCTCACAAGCATCTGTGGACCCCTCTTCAGAACCACCAGGAAACTTGGAGTAGCCTGTGTGCCTGTTGCAGGAGAAAGGTAAGTGTGGTAGTCTCCTGTGAGTAGATGAAACAAGATAAAAAAAATCTCAATTATTGATGAAATGTGACCAACTATATGTAGCGATGTACAGAGGACATTTACTACTTCTATCTATTCTATGACAGTGTCCAGTTCCTCTTTTAGTCTCAGTGGTTCATTGTAAATATGAAATAATATATTGCAGGGACTTGTTTAACCTGTAGAATTCTGAGAAATTTTAAGTAGATCTTGGTACTTTTAAAAAAGTGTATGGATATTTTCAGCCTGGTTAAAGTCCTAATACCTTCAAAGCAAAGCTTGCATAAGCAACAATAACAAAATAATTTCCCCATTGCCACATTTCATTATGTTCCCATTCCTCTAATTTTGCACCTACTCCCAATTTTGCTGTGGAGGATCCATTTCATCTACTTTTGATCTCTTGGCATCTATGGCAAAGAGTACTAGCCTTTCAACCCTGAAAGGTTTTCATAAGATTCATCTGAATCTTTGTATCTAAAAAGCATTGAATTGCTTAAGTTCTCACCAATGCTTATCAATGGATATGAGCCGTGACAATACTGGAGTTCCTTCAGTTGGCTTCGTGAGCAGAACTATCAACAATGGGGAACATGAACTGGAGCAGAAGAGGACAGACTGAGATATACCATATGGTGACTGTAGCTGAAAGCCAAATACATGAGTGTACACACATACACACCGGAGGACTATCAGGAATTCTTGAGGATAAACACATCTCATGAGGGCAGGCGATAGTGTAATCTGGAATCAATGAGGAGCATATTGAAACTATATAAATCCTGCAGGAAAAGATAAAGATAAAATGTTCTACATCAAAAGGAATGCAGCTTAGAAGAAATATAGGATGAGAAAGGACTATAGCAATATGTAATCCCTGACAAAACAGGAAAAAGTAACAAAACCAGATGTTTCAAGACACCCCCACTGTTTATGCATGGAGTTCAAAGACTCCCCAGTTCCATTAAAAGACTCGTCTTTCCTTGAAAAACTATTACTATTGAAATCCTGACCTAATGAAGATATCTACTAGAATATCTCAGAATAAATAACTGAATATTGAATAATGAAACCTGACTACATAAGATTAAATGATATTGTAACAACTCAAGATAAGTATGAAAGTTCAATCTAAGGTTCAATCTGCCATAGGAAAAACAAAGCAACTGTTTGGATAATTCAGAAACATGTTTTTTTTTTTTTAACTCAGTAGCAAAGATCTTTAGTAGAGATGAGACCTCTAGACCTCATCTCTACTAGACATTTTAGACATGCATAGTCAGGGTGATAGCCTGAATATACATCTGCATATAAATTTGGGGGTTTTATCATGTATGTAAGTCTGAGTTTTTTATTTTGTTTCATTTTTTTATTTTCAGTTTTGTATTTTTTAATTTTTTTCATTTTTTAAATTTTTATTTTGTTTCATTTATGTAGGTGTCTGTTTTTATGCCAGTGCCATGCTGATTTGCCTACTATAGGTTTATAGTATATTTTGAAGTCTGAACACAGGTATTCCCTTGTGTTTAGAAAGTCAGGTAGTGTGATGCCTTCAGCATTGTCCTTTTTGCTTAGGGTTGCTTTGACTATTGAAGATATTTTGAGTTCCAGCTAGGCACAGTGGCTCACACCTGTAATCCCAGCACCTGGGGAGGCTCAGGTGGGAGAATCTCTTGAGCACAGAAGTTTGAGACCAGCTTGGGTAACATAGTGGGACCTCATCTCTACTGAAATTCAAATATAAGTTAGCCAGGTGTGGTGGTGGATGCCTCTAATCCCAGAATACTCGGGGGGCTGAGGTGGGAAGATGGCTTGAGTCTGAGAGGTTGAGGCCTTAGTGAGCCCTGACTATGCCACTCCATTGATATTTTGAGTTCCACATACATTTTACGAGTTTTTCTACGTATGTGAAGAATGCCTTTGGTATTTTGATGGGGATTGCACTAAATCTTTAAATTGCTTTGGGAAGTATCATCATTTTAATAATACTAGTTCTTCCAATCCGTGTGCTTAGAATATCTTTCTATTTTTACATATCATCTTCAATTAGCATTTTATACTTTTCCTTGTATAGATCTTTCTCTCTCTTTTTTTTTTTTTTTGGTTAAATTGACTTGTAGGTATTTTATATTCTTTATAGTTATTGCAAATGATTTATTTTTCAGGTTGTTCACTGTTGGTGTATATAAATGCTACTGATTTTTGTATGTTGATTTTGTATCCTGCAACTTAATTCGTTTATCAGTTACAAGAGTTTTTTGGTGGAGCCTTTAGGTTTTTGTAAGTATAAGATTATATCATCTGCAAACAAGGCTAATTTGACTTTTTCCTTTCCAATTTAGATGTCCTTTATTTCCTTCTCTTGCCTAATTGCTATGGCTAAGACTTCCCATATTATGTTGAATAAAAGTGGTAAAAGTAGGCATCCATGCTTTGTTCCGGACCTTAGAGCAAAGACTTTCCATTTTTCTCCATTCAACACAATGTTAGCTGTGGGTTTGTCCTATGAAATCTTTACTATTTTGAGTTGTTTTTCCTTCTATATCTAATTTGTCAAGAGTTTCTATCATAAAGTGATGTTGAATTTTCTCAGACGCTTTTCAGCATCTATTGAAATGATCATATGGTTTTTGTTCTTGCTTCTGTGGATGTTACATATTATTCCTGCATATGGTGTACCATACTTACATTCCTGAAATGAATCCCACTTGATCACGGTGAATGATCTTTTTAATGCATTGTTGAATTTGGTTTGCTAATATTTTGTTCAGGATTTTTACATTTATTTTCACCAGTGATACTGGCCTATAGTTTTCTACTTTTGCTATGCCATTTTCTGGTCTTGGATCAGGGAAGCTAGCTTCATGGAAAAATTTATGAAGTATTCCCCCCTCTTCAATTTTATTTGAATAATTTGAGTAGAACTGGTGCTAGTTCTACATTAAATGTTTGGTAGAATTGATTAATGAAGCCATCAGGGTCTGGGATTTTTTTTTAATGGGAGACTTTTAAGTACAGCTTCAGTTTTCTTGTTATTTGTTTGTTGACGTTTTCTATTTCTTCATGGTTCAATCTTGGTAGGTTGTATATGTCCAGGAATTTATCAGTTTAGTCTGAGTTTTTGAAATTGTTGGCATGTAGTTGCTCATAATATACTGTAATGAGTATTTGTATTTCTGCAATCTCAGTTTTTATGTCTCCTTTTTGGGTTCTGATATTATTTATTGGGGTCTCTCTTTTTTCTTAGTCTAGCTAAAGGTTTGTCAGTTTTGTTTATTTTTTTAAAAAACAAAGATTTGATCATTTAATCTTCTGTATTGTGAGACCACTTTCACTTATGACTACCCTGGTATATTTGATTTTGTCTTTCTACTAATTTGAGGTTTGGTTTGTTCTTGTATTTCTGGTTCCTTTAAGTACATCATGAAATTTTATTTATGATTTCTTTATTTGAATTCTTTCTACTTTTTCAATGTAAACATTTATTGCTGTAAACTTCCCTCTTAATACTGCTTTTTCTGTATCTCATAGATTTTGGTTTGTGATATCTCCATTTTCTTTGTTTTAAGGAATTTTTACATTTTCTTAATTTTTTAATTCATTCATTGGTTATTCAGGAGCATGTTGTTTAATTTCCATGTATTTGTGTAGTTTTTAATGTTTCTCTTGTTACTTATTTCCAGTAGTATTCTCTTGGGTTTAGAAAAAAACAAACAACCCCATCAAAAAGTGGGCATAAGGATATGAACAGACACTTCTCAAAAGAAGACATTCATACAGCCAACAGACACATGAAAAAATGCTCATCATCACTCGTCATCAGAGAAATGCAAATCAAAACCACAATGAGATACCATCTCACATCAGTTAGAATGGCAATCATTAAAAAATCAGGAAACAACAGGTGCTGGAGAGGATGTGAAGAAATAGGAACACTGTTGGTGGGACTGTAAACTAGTTCAACCATTATGGAAAACAGTGTGGTCATTCCTCAAGGGTCTAGAACTAGAAATACCATTTGACCCAGCCATCCCATTACTGGGTATATACCCAAAGGATTATAAATCATGCTGCTATAAAGACACATGCACACGTATGTTTATTGCAGCACTATTCA